>NC_056751.1:591984791-592174791 GCF_019279795.1 Protopterus annectens
TATTAGTATAAAACCTTTTTTGTTACTAGCCTAATAGGTAGTTATCAGTATTAATATTGTTACATCAGATATTTTCATATTGGACACCATAGTCTATAGGATTCACAACATTTAAGGACAAGACAATACAGTTACATACAAATCAATTATATATATTAGAGAATTAGAATGTACTTTGGGATATTATTTATTTATTAATTATTAATTATTATATGAATATTAATTATTATATGACTAATAGTTAGAGTAACTGACTGGAGAATGCTTAATATATTTAACATCATGCATCCACGTAATTTTTTACTATATGACAGTATGAATATTTATTCAAGTCATGGTATTAGATCTATAGTATAGTATTGTATTAAATACATTGTGTGCATATTTTTAATAGAATGTTTTTAAAAGAATGTTTTTTAACAATTGTAACAAGTTTTTAAAAATGTAATATATTTTTTGGCGCCAAAATCAGATTGATGGGCTATTTAAGGAACATTTGGATAATTGATTAACGTTCTGAAGAAGTCTGTTTGTACAGATGAAAGCGCTTAACATTTGTCTTTGCAGTTATTTTTAGTGTGATTAAAGAGTTCTGTGTCCGAGCCGAGGCATCCATTGTTATTTACCATATCGGAAGTATTTGCTTTCCATTAACCTAGTACACACCTATGAAACTATGAACCTATATATGCTGACACAGAAAATGCACTACAGGCTAAGGCTGATCCCTGCTGAACCATGATGTCAAACAGAAAACAGAGCAGTACTTTCAATCATGTGATTTTCTTTCAGCTGTCCCTGCTTTTATTTCCCTGTTTAACAACTTGTCTTTCAGCAACTAGAATGCACCGTGTAGTTCACTGCCAGCAAGTATATTTAAACAATGTCCTAAGTTTTGCAGTTTTTTTACAATTTTGCATGATTTGCTAAGATATTGTAATGCAGTTTTATATTTCCACTTTGAGATATGGTCTATAGAAGATGCATATCTGGATTACCTTGCAAAATAAATTAAATGCATACCTCTCAACTGTCTAGATTTTCACAGAAGGTCCAGATTCTTTTTTTTTTTTTTTATCTGCTCCTCATAAAATTTGTGATTTTCTGGCAAATCAATGAGATGATCTGAGAACTGAAGTCACATAATAATGATATACATTTGTGTTTCAGACTTCATATCCATCAGAAAAACGCATGCTAAGACAAATAGTTTATTCTAGGAACTTTCAAAATTTATAAGAGTGACATTTAAAAATATGTCCCTATTTTGGGGCCTTTGTCCCCCCCATTCTGTCAGGCTTTGTCCATTTTCTTTTTGCACTCAGAGGTAGAGAAGTATAATTAAATGGTTTTCTCTTCAAATGTGTATTTATGTTTTGAGCACAGACCGAAAGAACCAATATAAAATCAGGACAGTACTGTGCTGCATTTTTATTTAAAAGCAATGCACCACACCCTGTTTACCTTATTTGCAGTTTCTGTTTTAACACGATGTTCTGATATGCTAACATTATACCATGAATTAGCTCTTTAGGTATTATAGTTATCAACAATTCAGCAAGTTTACACCTCACAGTCCTCACTTAAAACATTAAATTACTTAAGACATTTCAATCGGATATCATGTTGAAATATTTGGGCACCATGATATCTTCAGAATATTATCACTCAGCCAATAATCAAACAATAGTTTTGGGTGAAGTTTGATTTCTTTAGCCATTTTTGTGTCAACTTGTACATGTGCAAGCACAGCACATCAGTTCAGTAGCAGAACAGGACGTTTTGTAAATTACTCACTAGATCTGTATGATCTGCACCGGCAACACTGACTCTAAAGAAGCCAGATCAATCACTTTTGCATCAGCCATTGCAGGTTTACTGCTTTCCATTACAAAGGACAAAACAGACCATTAATGACTGTGTTAAACGCAAGCAGTAAATCCATCATGCTGACAGATACAGCACTGCTGGAGAAGTAAAGTATTTACTGCATCCTGTCCTCTCACCTGTTCTGTACAGTTTGCCATCACATTTATTAAGGCCAGTGGGCACTGCTAAGACCACTGTTGGAGCATAGCATTCTTATCAGTTACACGTTTATCTTCTTTCGGCTTTTCCCAGTTAGGGGTCGCCACAGCAGATCATCTGTCTGCTCATGATTGGCAGTGGAGTTTCACAGTGTCGAGTTGCCAGCCCGGTACCCAACCTTCCATAGAAGGCACACACACGCATACACTCACACCTAGAGCCAATTTACAGTGTCCAATCCACCTATTGCATGTCTTTGGGATGTGGGAGGAAACCGGAGCACCCGGAGAAAACCCACGCAAACACAGGGAGGACATGCAGACTCCGCATAGAAGGCACCCCAGCCAAGAATCGAACTGGAGAACCTCTTGCTGTGAGGTGGCAATGCTAACCACTGCACCACCGTGGCTGCCCTATCAGTTACATGTTTATATGGTCTATTATTCTTTTACAGTAATGCACAGTAACAAAACAAACGTTCTGTCAGTATAATAGTATTTCACATGGGTATATGCATCTTGGCTCTGTACTCCCAACGTATGTAGCTGTTGACCTAGAATTAGTGGTACTTCTTGATATATTTCTTAACTCAAGAAACTCAAATTTGCATCCTCTCTGGCCTGCCAGGGATAACATGAGAGCAAACTATAACCATTCCACCATCACTTAAATTTTTAAATAAAAAGTGGATACAGTGTGCATTAGAAAGTAAAATCCCCAAACACTTTCTAGGTAAAATACATTTCCACTCACTCAGTAGTGATGGAGATAATAAATACCCCAATGCAATTTCAAAACAGTATCAGAGCACCTGAGAAATTGTCACTTTTTCCTGGTTATGGCTGGGGGTGACTATATAGCTCTCACCCCTCTTAATTTCTGTGGGACAGTTCCAATTTTAGATAACAGCAGTTCTGCTTTCCACAATATCTAAAAGTATGATGGTAAATGTTGTGGTTTTGCTCCAGCAAATAAAGTTCACTCACATTTGTATGAATAACTATCATGGCACTAACTAGTTTGAAATAGTTTTACTTGATATACTAACCACAATATTTTCCATTCTTAGACAAAAATGGACATTTGCAAGGCTGACTTGTGAACTTCAAGTCCAGATTGGTGGCATACTGTCAGTTTTGCACAGGTTAAGTATTGCTTCTTAACTCTGTATAATAAGCTCAGGGTGAACTCATGGTGTAAAATGGATCTGTATGTGCCTGAACTAAACTACACTAAAACCTTTGCTGGCACTGTGTAATAATTTTCAGAAGCTAAACGGGTCAATAATAAAATAAATTTGCATTCCTCCTATGACACTGCACTGTGAGAAGTCTATACATATTTTGTGTTTTTATACAACTGTCAAGCAGAAGAAAACGGTGGAGGGGCAGTGAAGATGTGAAGAACAGAAGTACAGCAATCATGTTTTAAATATTACATTGGTGAAGTTTGTGGAGTAAAAAAAAACAGAACAAGTGTCAGTGTAAAAAGCAGTATTGATATGAAAATTGTCAGAGCAAGTGGTTAAGGAAAACTAGGATACTGGGGCTAAATCTGAGGGAGCGAACTTAAAGAGTGAAGGAATGTCAAGAGGTAAATGATGAATTTAAAGTATGTCTTTTGGGAGAAAAACAGTGCGGAAAGAGGTTTAATGTAGATGGAAGGGAATAAAAAGAAGACCCACGTGGAGAGAGAGAGATACGAATGCAGCCACTTATGCAGAGAGCAGCAAGATAGAGAACAGCTAATGCTGATTGATTGATTGATTGATTGACTGATTGATATTTGTTAACCGAGTTAGTCCAGCTGGGCTTGAGGCCCATTTTCAGTGGAGACCCGAGGAGAAAAGCTCCATACACAAACAATTTAACAGTAATTAAAATATCTGAGTCAAAAGAATTGCAAAAAATCAGTCAAAGACTGTCAATGCATAGGTGTAAAGGCACCTTAAAAGGACTTTTCAACTGTTTACCCTACAGAAGAAAAGAGCAAAGGACAAGGGAGCACTTATACTCAGGTGGAGATTAATGAGAAAGGTAGGTACATTCCTTTACCTGTAACTTTTTATGTGGCCATCAATTCTAATTTGTATCATCATTGCATTTAAAAAAATTCTTAAAGCAAATTAAACAATAACGTAAAATGATGAAAAGAGAGAGATGAAGTGAAGTGAAAAAACATCAGCGTATAAGAAGAGTAAAGGTGAAACAAAGGTGAGAAGAAGATAATAAGAGCTAAAAATGACAGGGATAGATGGAGCAGCTAAAGATAACAGCATACAATGCAGGGAACACAGACGAATAACAACATTCAGATAGTTAGGTAAGATGGAGAAAGATGTACTTCTACAACAAAAGCTAAGATCAGATAAATGAGAAAGACAGGAGAATTTGTAAAGCAAGATAAAAAAGGTGGTGAGTCAAAAATGAAAGACATGTCCTTTAATCTTGCTGTCTAGAAAGAAGATGTGAGAAGTAACAACGGCTAAAAAAGCAGAGTGCAACCATGATCATGGCATAGACAGACAATGCCCTAACTAGGGTTTATTCAGTGGCTTGGGCATCTGAGACACTAGCAGGAAGGGATGGGCATGCCCACCTGGAGGGGTGGGCGTTCATTAAAGACACACCCTAAGGGGAGGTATGGTCCTCTGATGGGATTAGCCCTCAGACATTGTCTATGAACACAGTGGTGGGGAGTGGAGAAATAAGGGTAGGTCATGATATAACCTCCCCTCAGCAATAGAAGCTGTTGCAGGCACCACTTTCCGGGATGCCCTTAAGATCTAGTCTGGTCCCAACTCACTCAGAGAAGTCCAGGGGGAGAAAGAAGGAGCAGTAAGACATGATAATGAGCAGGGGGCACATGGATAGTCAGAATTAATAAAGCAGGGAAGAGAAACAAAAAAAAGGCAGAGTGCAGATGATAAATAATGTGCAGGCTCAATGTTAAAAAAACTGAAAGACCAAGCATAAGGAAATTATCATGGCTCCAATAAGGAAGGAATGGAAGTCATGGATGCAATTTTTCAGGCATGGCAGGAGATTCATGAAGGAGAAGTCAGTATGATAGGAGGACATTTTAAAGTCATAATGTAAAAGGAAGTAGATGTACAGAGTTCAACACCATGGGATGTGAGTTGGATAATGAACTCAAACATGCCAGGGTCTAAAGTGGCAAGGTAGGCCAACTGACTATTTCTTAGTTTAAAGTTAGTCGGCAAGGAAAAAGAAGATAAGAAATAGGAATAAAATGTATATTTAATGATGCTTGCATTATAGTGTTAGCTAGAATACAAGAACAAGAAAAAGAAAAGCTGGCAACTGAAGCTAGGAAATTGGGTAGGCAAGGGAGAAGGCTGATATCTATGATACGGAGTATGAGGTAATAGTAGAAAATAGGTAGTGGATAAACAGGCTAAGGTAAAATACAGGTGGGGTGGGATAAAATCAGCTCTGAGAGAATGATGTATCGCAAGAGCAAGGGTTAAGAAGGAAAGACAGACTCTAAAGTAAATAAAGGAGAATATAATGCACAAAAAGATTACAGCAGAGAAGGGAAATGAGCAAAGAAAAAAATGAAATAGGCAAGTGAGCTGTGTAATATGTTTTGCAGATAGAGGCTGACAGCCCTGATTGGGTCTAACAAGAAGCTTGAGGAAGAAAAGGGAGGGGCTGTGTTTAACAAACTCAAAGGAAAACAAAGGCAAAGGAGAGGAGAGAGAAGCAAAGCACTGTGTAAGTATTTGAATGATTTTATGAAGGATTATATGGATCCAAGTATGGGGAAGGAGGACATAGACAAAATACTATAAAAAGTTTGGGAAGTGGTAAGTGCTTGAAAAAACAGAATTAGTGAAGAGCCTATGACTAAAAAGGATGTGAGACAGGAAAAGCACATCATTAACCATTTGAATGGAAGCCCCCCTGCCCACCTTAATATGTGTGCAAACCCTAACCCTGTTCCTGCCTCTGACCTAAAAAATCATCTTAAATTAAAAAAAAAAACCTTTCCATAACACTCCCACTGCTCAGACAAATGTGAGCTGAATGTGGTTGGATTTGGCAGTTCATCAGAAAAGGAAACTTGTTTTTTGCAGGGGGGGGCAGATTCCCATGTGAGGGGCTGCACTCATTACAACTCCTGCTAATTATATATATATATATATATATATATATATATATATATATATATATACATATATAAATATATATATATATACAAACTCCAAGATTGCACAGTGGCAGGGAACGGGCATATTTCCCTACCGCTTTGAGTCATCTGTTTAGTCATATCCAAGAAAATATGCCAGGTGCCACCACAGTTCTAAAGTTCACAGTTTCTTTATTAAGACAGAGATTTAAAACAGTAAGTCCTTTCTGGCTACTACCAAACCCTTCATCAGACTTAACTAGTAACATTTCTTTTCCATTTAAATATGAAAAAAGGCACCAAAAATTCATTCAATTAATTCTTGTGACATTATAGAACTCACCACTAGATGGTAGCATTTATCTAAACATCAATTCTTGAGATAAATATGTTTAAAAATGATCATATAAAAATATATTAATACCTAAAGATACATATAAATATAATATAATACATTCAAATGCCTTGTGTTTCATGATAAATTCATTACTGGAAACAAAAATAAAAATGAAATAAAATAAGATGAAATAAAAATAATAATATTAAATAGAAATGAAAATGAACATGGAAACAGAATAGAACAATGTTCTTATCAAAAGCAAATATGTTATAAATATACATATTTGTTAAAAGTATTGATTAAAAATATACAAAAGCAGTGCACTTGTTTAGTATTATAAAGCGATTCTTCCACAACTGTGCATACTCAATGTTTCAGGGGTCTATCTCTCAAGAATGGTTTAATAGAAACCCTGTCATTCAAACCCTTCCCTTTATCCGATTGCATCCTAATTATCCATTTGGTCTCTTGTTGTTCTGTGTAGTTCTTAATGTTTTCCAATCTTTTGCTTCTACTGACCAGTTCTATTGCCATAAACTTTAATTTATGGCTTTTAGATCATTTTCCAAAATATGTTTTACCAAGGCATTAGTCTCATCCTCACAACTCATTACGTAAACGTGTTCCCTCATCCTTTCTCTTAGGGGTTGGTTGGTCTTTCGTATATAATAGCTAGCACATTTCTTGCAACTTGCTAGATAGATGAGGTCCCTGGATTTACAGTCAGCATAATGCCTAAAAGTGTATGTCCTGCCATTTTCTGGATGAACAAAGTTGTTGGAGTCTAACATGTAGGAACATTGATTGCAGTTCCTGCATGGAAAAGTCCATTGTCTGCTAGATGTTACCCTACTCATTTTACTCTCTTCATAAGATAGTAGCATTTTTAGGGACTTGTTGTTACTATAACTGTATCTAGGTTTTAAGCCAACAATAGTGCATATCTCTTCGTTGGTAGATAAAATGGCCTAGTTTTTATTAATCACTTTATCGACCACTTTATTATTATTGGAATATGATATATTTAACCTTGTTTGTGTGTTAATGGGGGTATCTGGTGTTTCCACTTGATTTGATGTTATGATATTAGTATCTCTTTTTCTTTTTTTTCCATAATAAATCTTTATTATTTAACCAATTTTCCATACAACAAAGAAAACAGCAAAGAAAAGAAAATACAAATAATACCCAAATTAAACTAGTAATACCCATACTACAAACTATGTACATTATTTACATGAATGCTTCAATCTGTTAAACAAAAAAGAATCTACTATCATTAGAATGAATTGTTCTTACCAACTTTCACATCAAGTATGCCTGTCCTGGGATTGAGCTGAGTTCGGTACATTAAGCTAATATAATGTTGAAAATTTGTTCCCACACCCAGGGCCGGCCTTAGCCGAAATGGCGCCCTAGGTGAAGTAGTGCTCCGGCGCCCCTTAAGCCACACCTACACCACACTCATGAAACACCCCTATTTGAGCCACACCCACTGGTCATTCCCCAAGAAAGCCACTCCAGTCATTCCCTTAAATTATTTAAATGCATAGGAAGAAAAAGATACCTTGTAATGTAGTTAAATTGCAACTATTTACATAAGTATTTTCTACTTGAAATACCAGAGCCAGATCATGGTCAAATAGGTTTCTAGGAAGGGTAATAGACCGTCACCCCAGACCAGCCCCTCCTGCAGCAACCCCCAGCAGCAGCCCCCTCCTCAGCCATTCCAGTGTTCCATTATTTGGTTATGTCACCAGTTACCACACGTATGTTCTATTATTTGCTTCTACAATGATTACAGATATTGAAACAGCACAAACACAGATAGCCATTTGCTAAACAAACAATACAGTCTCACAGTGAAAACAGACTTAGCACGAGCAGTAAACTTCTCTGACCGTGAAACTCATTCATTGAATTGGCGAAACTCATATTCATTGAAACAGCATGAAAACCCACATTCATAGAAATGCATCTGGTTAGTGGAGAATTAACTTTACCTTTGGGCTGTTTTCAAAACATACTCCTTGCACACATTTTTTTAAGGCCATGCATACCATGTATTTATTCTTTAATTCACTTTCCTGATTGTATCAAATTATATTCCTTGTATTATATTCCTTGTATAATACAGCACCACTTGTTAGAATGCGTTTTAAATTTGTAGTTTTAAACATTCTTTTAATAAGCAATGAAACAAAATTTATGAACCAAACACTACCCATTTCAGAAAATTTCAACAATAAAAGGCCACTCAAGACTTCTGTCATTACAATCCACCAATATTACTCCACACTCACAGTCTCTGCAGAAGTAAAATCATCTGAATTCCACATTAAAGAAATCTGTAACTAATGAAGAGGTTGCTACTGGCAAACAATGTTACATATCAATGTTATCTACAAATTCAGTGCCTGCTGACCTTGAAAAATTAATTGCCTATATTACATTAAAAAATTGGTAAGTTGGTAATATTGCAATAGGAAATGACTAACAAGTTCACAGTCACTAGGTATCTCATACAAAAGGACATACTCAGGAGTGTAGAACCCCTACCCCCCTTATAATGCACCAAATAATTAACAATCATATAGGCACTGCATATCAGCAGTCCATCTACATGGTGTGGGAGTGGAATCCACAGCCTTCAGCACCAAAGGCAGTTATACTACTAACACTGCTTTCACATTCTACAGCACAGTGTGCCATCTGATAAACAAAAAACAGCTAGTTGCACACTGAAAGCATTTACACTTGTTACAGTATGTTAAATTTGTAGTTTTGAACATTTTTCCAGTAAGCAATGAAACAAAATGTATGACCCAATAATGACAAACCTGCCTATTTCAGAACATTTTAACCATAAAAGGCTTCTCAAACAGTATCAGTCAATAAGCACAATCTCTGCAGAAGTAAACATCATCTGAATAATTCTACATTAAAGAGATTTATAACTAATGAAGATGCTATTACTGGAAAATAACTTTACATTCCACTGTTCCATCTACAAATTCAGTGCTTGCTGCCCTTGAAGAATTAATTGCCTAGGCTGCATTAAAGAAAAAAATGCTACACTGATAATATTAGAACAGAGAATGACTGAGAAACAGCCAAGTTCATAGTAACTAGGCATCTTAAACAACGGACGGCACACTAAGGAATGCAGAGCCCCTGTCCCCTCTCAAAATGCAACAAATAAATAAGCAACTAGGACATTACATACCATGCCTCCATAACTTTACATTTTAGCACAAGAAATCTGAATGAAGCCTAAAATAAAGGGGGGTTCAAAGGTCCCCAAACAGGGACAGATTATAAATATTGCTCTTATAGACTTAGACAGTTGCTAGAATAACAGCATTTGTCTTAGCATGCATTTTCTGAAAGAAATGAAGACTGAAATTTAAATGCATTATTGACTGACATTTCACCGCAGTGATTTATCAGATCAAATATTTTAGATGGACAAGACAAAAAATGAGGCAAAATCTGGGAACTATATAACATTATGGACAATGGAGATCTATGTCTCAGCACTCTATCAATGGATGCATGGGCTTTGGGGATAAGAAAACTGACCAGGGGTGTTAGCTGTAAGAAAAAAGTGATAGCTGTGGGGAGGGGTAAAGTGTGTGTGGTGAGGCAAATCATAGGTTGAGAGCTCTGATCTTCAATAATACAATGCCCCACTCACTAAGATTCATCAAAAAAGGAAATCTTAAATCACAGCCATTTTTTCACCTGCAGCAATCCATGATGAAAAACTGTAATGTTTAATCTTAAGAGAAATTAACAAAATGCTGCCATACACTTCTGCTACCTGCATGGAGTTTATACTCTTCTCCTCCCACCTAACATATAAAACATGTTGAAATTTCTCCATACCTCTCAACCAGCTTCCAATATCAGATCCACAGATGCAGATCTCGGTAAGCAAAAAAGTGATCTCCACATTTCCAAATGCCTTTGTAAAGGTGCCAGCAGCTTCTGGGGTGGGGGACGGGGGACTGAAATGCACAGTGAGAGTAATATAGCACTTTAAATCCCTCAGATAAAGGGGACCCTAATCATTTATGGACAGCTATAGCTGCATCAAGGTTTTAAAGATGATATAATTGCAAACAGGAAACTAGAGCAGACTTCACAGCAAACATGTAACATGATGGTACCTCGGTGCAACAGTAAATAGCCTGGTAACAGAGTTTTTCTGCTAGTTTAAAGAGATGAGTTTCAGAATCAGGAAGTCCCAGGTAAAGGGCATTAGTGTAGTAAAGGTAGGATGAAACAGGAACATGAACAGATTTTGTAAGATCCTCTCAAGGAATAAGGTGTTCGATCGTGGAGATATTCCACAAGTAGAAACTTAATTATTTATCCACTGTTCGCATTTGGTCCCTAAATATTAGCCAGTTCCCAAGGATCATGTTTAGAACATGCATCTTACTTAGCCGGTTTAGTAGTGGCCGATATAATGGATAAAAGTGTGTGTGAGTGTGAGTGTGTGTGTGTGTCTGCTGAACATTTGGAAATCTTCACCTCTGTAAATTCTTCTGATGTTCTCAGGTGTTTTTCAGCGTTCTTCATTGCCATCTTTATTCTTTCAAAACTGCATATATTTACTTAATCACTTTTCCTGTGCTCCTATTTCCCATTTTTATTAATTTAGAAGTGCAAATATAGAGTTATTTATTTTACGCTTAAAAGACTTCTCATTCATATTGTAAGACTACTTTTTAACCTTATTTCAAACCGATTTTATCATGTCAGTTTCATTGTAAAGAGGATGTCCACAGAACTGCAAATATACCTTAGTTGTTACCATATTAAACAGGGATAACAGCTTTTTATATTATGTTTGTGTTCATAGGTTCATACTAGGCTATCTGCCCTAGGGCATTTATAAGCCTAGCCAGAATGTGTTTGGCTTTCGCCACCCATTTTAAATTTATTTTGCTATGCCCTTTTTCGAGTTTAGTATACTGTGCCTCTGTCTAACAGTGACACAGAAGTGATACCCAGGGTAAACCTATGATCTCCCATCCACTCATCAAGATTCCTCTTGAAGAGAGTCAATGAGGGTCTCTGCCTAACCTGGACTGGGATTTTATTCCAGAGTGAAGGGAGCCTCTGGGTTATGAATCTGTCCCTCCAGCATGTCCTATTTATTTCAGTGCTGAGGTTCAAGTCTCTCGAGCATGTAGCTAGATGGGATTTGGATTTTCTGAGGTGAAGCATGTCCATTAATTCTGGGTTGGACATGGCTTTATACGTCAGGCACAGATCGCCTCTGAACAGGCGGTATGCCACTGAGTAGAGCTGGAGTTTCTTTAACTGGGCAGCATATGGCATCTGTTTGAGCCCTTTGATCCTCTTCGTGAGGTACGTTTCAGGTCTTTCCAGTTGCTGCAGGTGTCTGGTAAAGTACATCCCAAAAGGGGCATTGTACTCAATTATGGGCCTGATGAGTGATGAGTAAAGAGGCACGATGACCTCCCCTGATCTAGATATGAATCCCTTCATGATTAGGTGGGCTATATAAAATGTTTTTCTAACCACTTTGGCCATGTGGTTGTCAAATGAGAGATTGCTATCAACTTGGGTCCCCAGGTCCCTAATTACTTCTTCTGTACTTAATGGATTACCACCTATGAGGTAATTTGCGGGCACTTTGTTTTTGCCAGAGGGGATGACTTTTCACTTTTTGGCATTTAGCTTGAGGCCATGGCTCTGGCACCAGTTGTCTGTTTCTATGAGGCCCTTTTGGAGGATGCTTGTGTCAGCTGGAGAGTCGATTATGGCACCCAGTTTGCAGTCATCTGTGAACTTGGTCAGCCACAGTCCTTCCGTGTTGGCCTGTACCTCCGAGAAATATATACCAAACAAGAGAGGTCCCAGGACTGAGCCTTGTGGGACACCACTTGTAACTGGTTTGGAGTCTGACATGGCTCCAGCAATTCTAACCATGTGGGTTCTGTCCTTGAGCCAGTTTGCAATCCATCTAGTGACATAGGGGTTTATATTTAAGCTGTTGAGCTTATCTATAATTTCCGAGTGGGGTATTGTATCAAAGGCTTTTGCGGGGTCCAGGTAGGCTGTGTGGACCATCTTCCCCTCATCAATGGCCTTGGTGACTGTTTCAAAGAAATCAACCAGGTTTAAGAGGCAGGATCTGCCCTTAACAAAGCTGAACTGGGTAGGATCCAGTGTCTTTAGGTCCCCAATATCTTTATTTATGAGGTCCATGATGATCCTTTCCATAGCTTTGCAGACCAAGCTAGTCAGGATTATGGGGCGATAGTTTCCAGGATCTGTTGAGGCACCACCTTTATGGAGAGGGACCACTGTTGCTGTACGCCACTCTTTGGGCACATATCCTGTAGTAAGGCTGAGACTGAACAGTAGTTTTATGTTTGGGTTTAGCTCTTCTTGGAGTTCATGTGGGACGCAGCCCGGGACACCGTCTGGTCCCATTGATGCTGTGTTTTTTGCTTTGGAGAGGGCGGCTCTTACCTGAGCATCTGAGATGTCAGGGGGGCAGCACTCTGCTGGGATAGATAATTGCCACTGTTTATACATCCCAACATGTTATGGCCTTCCTTGCCCTTTTATTACTTAATTACAATGTGGACATTCAAACCAATTGTCATTTCCCTGGAGCTTTTTCACTTTTGGTATTACTATAATTTTCCTTCTAATTATATTCATTCTTACATGTTATTTAATACAGCTGTTATTTTACAGCTTTTGCACTGAATTTAAGCATTGTGTCATATCCCTCCCAGTGGCTTTCTAACTCCATTTTTGTTTTTTCTTCACTTCTCGCACTTCAACAGTGTTGCCCATATTTGAGTACTGTGCTAAGTAAGGGCATTCTTTCACTTCCATACCTTATGCAATGCATGTAAAACCTTCAATGGGCCATGCTCAGCAATACTAGCCCCTATTGTACTATTCTAATAAACAGTCCTTTTTTCTAGTGGGTTACAGCTACTTTTACGATTACTTTCTACATCTATTTGTACAACAAAAGCTTTCCTCAGGACAGCAGCCTAGGATCCATTCCAAGCTTTCTAATTTGTTTTTTAATGTTTTGTATGGCACTATGTTGAATTCCTTTGTAAAATCCAAGCTGCTAACCATTACATTACTCTGTTGGATTTAGCTGACATATCCTTGTCAGCTATGAAATCATACTGCCTTCAATCATGTACTGCATGCACAACTTAACAACCAGAAATGGTTCTGTAACATTTCAAAACAAACTACCTTGTTTTATCTGTGGCAGACGACCTAATTTCCAGTTTTTCAACTCATAACACGCATATTGCAGAAAGTAACATTTACTATGTTTCAGTCTGTACTAGCATAGGTAAACTCAATAAAAACTGCTAAGAACTTACAAACAGCGAACATCTAGAGGTTAGCATATATCGCTTTTTTATCCTAGACATACATGCAATATCATTTGCACCCATCAATGACATCTGGCTGATGGTTTCCCAAAAGTATAGGATGTCCCCACCCAGAAACTAAATTTATTCTATATTTATCTGCTAAGCAGTTCATTATGCCTCAAACTGACCTGATGACTTGACTTTGCTTTACAGCCAAAATTTTATCTTCCTAAATTGTACTATTTGTCACCATTTTATAACTTATCTAGTATGAAAATGTCTGTTTCTCTTTTTTTTTTGCTTTTTTAGTCTATCTATTCACTAAATGGAAGTCTGCTTTGTTTAAATGCCTCAGGAAAAAAGCATCAACATTTGTGAGTGTCTGTCACTGATTTTTATTAGTAATAGGACACTGAATGCTATTCAGAATGTCATTGGAATGCTGAAGAATGCAGTAGAGTGTCATTATGATGTATTTTACTATCTTAATCCAATTCAGGGTCATGTGGTATGGAGCCTATGCCATCTCCCACAAGGCAAAGGGCAGTGTAATTAATTCTGTGCAAGGCACTTAAGGCCACCCACAGTCTCTCATTGTTATGCAGTACAAATACTTACAGCCAGTCTGGACAAATATCATTTCACCTACAGTACATCTTTGGGATGTGACAGTAAACTGGAGCACCTAGCAAAAACCCAACACAGAGAAAGGAAGAATGTAAAAACACTGCACAGAAGACACCCCAGCTAAGAACTAAACTAAGGAACCAAGGGCAGTGAGGAGGCAATGCTAACTACTGTGCCAGTGAGACACTCGTGCAGTGATAGAACAGGATTGGAAACATCTAAATCTTCTCCTTATCATATTCAAAAGTGTTGAAAAGAAACTATCAGATACTAACTATTGACTCTGATGTCATTTTTGTGGAAAATGATGGAAAAGTTCATCAGGGACAAGCAAGACCCATAATAGCAAATTTGTACAAAGCAGTGTTTCCAGTCCAGTCAAGAACAGCAAGTGGGTCACATAAGTGGGTAGGCATTATCCAGTGTATATCGCACACACATACCCTTACCTCTCACTTGTCCATTCTTGCTCCAGTATGCAACGTCTTCTGCAAATCAAATTCCGCGCCCCCAAAACAAATACGTACATAATCTTTCGCACAGGCACAGCAGGTGTTTGCGAACTGCTTTCGTCATCTGCGGCCATAAAAGGAGGGCGTTCTTAAAGAAGAACGTCCTTAAAAATTTTTTTTTTTTTAATAAAAAGAAAATGAATCTCCTGGCTGCCACAGGCAGTCTCCGTTTTATGGACAGTGTACCACCAAGAACAGCACAAACCCAGAATAGATAACAAAAAAACAAAAAAAAATAATTTAAATAAATAAAATTGCGCCCTTTATGTGATCGGGCTGTACGGCGCCCTAGGCGGTTGCCTAGTTTGCCTATGCCTAAGGCCGGCCATGCCCACACCTTCGGGTTATTAATATTCCTTTTATTATCCTTAATTAAAAGTTTATGTGCTAGAATATGTTTCATGGCTAAACCTTTAAAGTTTTCCCACGAAGTTTGAAATGGAGTCAACCAATTTGTAGCTATATAAAGTTTCATTAATAAAAAAATATTCATAAGTATAATCATTTGAGTTCTATTCAAATTATTAGGAGGAATATGTAGTATCATAAATTCCCAAGAAAGTGTAGAATGTTGATATCCCATCTTTTGTAGTTGAATTTTTAAGGAATTCCAAAGTTTGTAAATACATTTACAGCTCCAGAACATGTGCAAGAGGTCCGCCATTTGATCTTTACAGTATGGACATTTGGGCGAGTTTTTTTAATTGAATTTATGCAAGCTAAGGCGTGTATAGTAGGCATTATTAAATATCATTAATTGTGTAAATATTAATTTTTGAAGAGAAACTGATTTTATTGTTAAGTTAATTGCCTTTAGTATTTTGTTATCTTCTATCAATGGTATTTTATCTTTCCAATATTTTGACAAAAGTATTTGGTTTTGATATTTCAGCTCTTTTATCAGTTCACTTGTAGAGGTAATAAATCTGATATCTTGTCTAAGAGTTAACCATAAGTTTGAACAAGTAAGTTAACATTTCCTCATCAATTTTAAAGTCTTTGAAGTAATTTACAGAGAGATCCTTCAATTGTCTCAATATTATTAAATAAGATTTAGGAAGATTCATCCCCTGCAACATATCATGAACTGAATGGTTAAGATATGGATATATTTCAAGTAAAGTTAGATTAATTATAAGTGGATATTTTTTAAGATCTATTACTTGGTTATTAATTTTCAAATTTGGGTTCTTATGAAAGGGTTGAAAAGTCATCATATGCTGTAAGAGATTTAATGATTGGAAAAGATTTTGTATTAGACTTATATATACTGTAATATGCTCCATTAAAGAAAATAATTTAAAAGAATCTTTACTTAAAAAAGGTAAAGCTTTTGGGTTAATATTCAAACTTAAAACGTGTTTATGATTCATAACTACCCATTTGGGTGACCATTTATTACTAGATATCTCATAGTAAGCTATTCTTAAAATTCTATTAGAATTTATTATTAAGTAATACATTTCAAAATTAGGTAGATCTAGGCCTCCTTTATTTTTCGGAGTCATCAATTTATCATATGATATTCTAGTCTTCTTAGGTTCCCATATAAATTTAGCCAATTCCATGTGAATTTGTTTGAAAAATTTCCTGGGGATCAAAACTTGAGTAGCTCTAAAAATGTACAAAATTCTGGGTAACACATTCATTTTAATTATTGAAACTTTTGCCATTGTTGGTAATTTCAAATTATTCCATCTTCTTAAATCAGACAATATCTGATCCCAAAGCAACTTGACATTATTCACATAGAAATCTCTGTTATCCATAGAAAAGATAACACCCAAGTACTTTATCTTATTCTCCGATTTAATTTGTCCTACCAATGGTAAAAGAGAAAAAGGTTTTGGTGTTTTCAAAGGAAATAAGTTTTTTTTTTTTTAAGATTTATCTTGTAGTTGGATACATCAGCAAAATCTTCTACTGCTTTTAGTATTTTATTGGTATCTGAAATTGGATTCATACAATAAATATTGAGGTCATCAACAAAGACAGCCATAGATATCTTAGTGCCATAAACTATTGGGGCATTATGGTATATATTTTGTTTAATATGTAAAAACAGTGGTTCTAAATATAGATTAAATAATATAGGGGATAAAGGACAGCCCTGACGAGTTCCAATCTTAATTTGTATTCTTTTAGAAAATTTTTTATTAATGTATAAAGTTGTATATGGGTTATTATATAATATTTGTAACGTTAAAATACATTTTTGAGGTATATTAAAGTATGATAAAAGATCGAACAGAAATTTCAAATTAACTCTATCAAATGCTTTTTGTGCATCAATAATGAGAGCATAAACATTAATATTTTTTGACAAGCATATGAAATTAATGTATGTAATTATAAGGTATTGTCAGTAGTTTGTCTGGCATTCATAAATCCAGCCTGTTCATTGGATATTATTAAGTCTATTACTTTCTTCAATCTATTAGCTAAGATAGATGTCAACATTTTCATGTCAATATTTAAAAGAGAGATAGGTCTATAAATGTCCGGGTTATGTAAGTCAGTGTTTTCTTTGGGAATAAGAATTGTTCTGGATGCATTAAAGTGAGGATCACTAATTCCATTATTAATTATATAATTAAATATATGTGGAAGTATCTTGCCAAAGGAGTCACAAAAAGTTTCATAAAATTCTGCGGTCAATCCATCCGGACCTGGTGCTTTATGAGATTTCAACTTTTTAATTGTTTCTATTATTTCCCCAGAGGAAATTGGCTTAATTAAATCTTTTTGAGAGTTATCGTTAACTTTTGGAAAATTAATTTTTTGCAAAAAGTCATTATTAATCCTATTCTTAGAGGATTCCTGTCTATCACTGTAAAGCTGAGAGTAAATCATTTCAAAAATACTCATAATATCTTCAGATTTTGTATATATATTGTTTTTAAACTGTATTTCAGTGATCTGCAAAGGGACTTTTGATTGATTAATAATTCTAGCTAATGCCCTTGAAGGCGTTTGAATATGATTAGCATATTTTGCCAACAATCTATGCTCATAAAAGGACAACCTACTATTCTGGATCAAAAAGAGCTCCTTTTGACATTTTAATAGTTCTTTTTCTGTTTGCTGGTTAAATTTCCTAAATAAATCCTGTTCTAATGACTTGATTTTGGTTTCCAGTCTTTGCATATCACTATTTTGAATTCTTTTATAATAGGTAGCTTTTTGCAAAAAAATCCCTCTTACTTGTGCTTTGGTTGTTGCCCATTCAATATCGGGTAAATGTTGTTGTTTAGATAGACTAACTAATAGAAGATCAAGAATAGCCTGAGTTTCCTGAATTATATCCTCTTTATTTAATAAATTTGGATTTAGGGTCCAATTGTACCCTCTATGTGATAAGCTATTTTTGGGGTCTTTATTAAAATTTAAAGTAATTTTAGAATGATCTGATAAGTACCGAACTTGTACAGTAACACTGGGGTTTAGAATAATTAAACTTTCTGAAATCAAGAAAAAATCTATTCTAGACCACATTTTGTGGCATGTTGAATAGAATGTAAAGTTATTTGTATTAAACTGATTGCTTACGTATTTAAAAGGATCATACAATCTAAAGTCAGCTTTAAGTTCACTCAAAGCTATTACTGCTTGAGTATTAAATGACCTATAGACACTTGATTTATCCAATTTAGGATCTTGATATGAATTCCAGTCGCCTCCTATAATTATGTAGTGATCATTATATTGATTCAAAATGGAATAAAGTGATAGTATAAAAAGGTGTTGATTGTTACATGGTGCATATATATTAAGAAGTAAAATAGGTTTATCATAGTGATTAAATGACAGAATCACGTAACACCATCTTCCCTCCTTATCTACTTTAAAGTCTAGAATTTTTTTCTTGGCATTGGCTCTTTATAACTATCGCAACCCCCGCACTATTAGTTTTACCTTCTGAAGCTATGACCTCTTATCCATTTTTTCCTTTCCCTAATAACTGCCCATTGATCATTAGTCAAATGAGTTTCTTGAAGTAAAATAAAACATGCCCTAGCCTGCAAAAATAAATGAAGAAACAGTTTCCTGTTTTTCAAGTTCTGGAGCCCTTTCATATTCCATGAATCTATTTCCCACATAGTACGACCTTTAATTGATTCAAATATGGTTTACATTGGAGAAAAACGAATAGATTCAAATATTTTTTCAAATGATATACTTTCTGGAAGCAATGTTGAAATCCCGTCCCACACCAGTGCCTACCCACTAAACCCCTGGACCAGGACATACATAGATTTCCCACATTGTTAAACATTATAAGGATTAATAACATTACTAAATAAATGTTCTTTAGATTAAAATATATTACCACTATATCATGCAAAAAACCTATGACTACTACCACTAAATCTACAAAGCCTAACCTAAACATTCCCTATTAAACACTGCTAAACATCTACATCTCTTGTTTTATCAATTTCGGAAATAATGTCAAGGAAAAAAATATTAACAACATAAATTATTCTTATCATTCCTCTCCAAACACTTCAAATATCTAATGATAATAATAATAAGTTGTGTCCCATTAAGAACATTCCGTGAATAGAAAAACTGATACTTTCCTGTAATATAAACATCATACATCTTAAGAATAATTAAAAGACAATTTTCCAAAACCCCACAAAGTCAAAACATGAGACACTAAACCATAATATAAATTCCAGTAATTGTAGACAATCTATACTGTATGTACTATTGTAAACAAATACACTTCAGCATTTACTCTGTATGATGGTTTCATATGTGCTGTTATGCAGAGATCTTACATGCACAGTTTGTTTTAATTTTCAGTGAATGACTGGACACACATTTCCTAAGAAATTCCTTAATGTTAATACTGTCCTGTTTAAAAATGCATTCTCTTTTGTTTGTTCCCTGTGGAGAAAACACACAGTGAATCAAATGTCATTAAATTAACTAGAATCTGAGAGCTTAAACAAACACAAGGGATCCCAGAGTAGTCAGCAATTGTCAAAACAGCAATAACCACAGCAATTAAAACAAAATCACAGTCCTTTGTGTTATGACATCAAACTTGACCACTCACTAACTGCATATAAACTTTATATTAGGACTAGAATTAAAGCTATATATGCTCTCACCACACTATTAAATAAGCACTGCAATTTCAAAAATACCTGGATACCTAAATAATTAGATGTATTATATAAGACAGTTCAGTGTTTCCTATGTGTTTAAAATATAAGCACTTGTGCTGTAATAGTCATTTTACATTCTTTCACAGAGTTTTTTCAGTTTCCCAAACCTGAGAAACTGCCATCGAGTTCGCGACGAGGGACCCTTTAAACGAGCAGATTTCCGGATGCGCCACTTCAAAACTGGCCCTAGGACAACAAAAGAAGCATTTCCTGTAACTTCGTGATGAGGAAGAGTTTGTGAGAGCCATAAAAACTTGTGAATGGCTCATAAACGATCCAGCGATGAAAAACAAGTCCTTATCAGATTAGAAAGAGGCCTGCAGAACCAAAACTTTACACAAAGGATTCAGAAGCCTCAGATTAAAGCAAAACATGAATCCAACCTCTATTGTTGTGACAGTCCCAAAGGAAGCTGGTCTGGTTTATTTTTATTCCCTGCTTTGGAAAGCTCCTGTTGTTTAATGATTTTCTGCGTTTTCGAAGTTAAGTCCTTTTCTGGTGATTGCAGTTCAGACAGTTTAGTTTTTGTTGTTGTTGTCTCCATATTTTTATCTTGTTTTGACATTGTAGATCAGTATTGTCTTTCACTATAGCTTGATAGTAATGTTTTTTATTCAGACAGATTCTTTGTTTGGCACTCTCTTCAGAGTCAGTTAATCAGGTCTAATCCTGTTGAATTCTTTGATTTTCCCACATACAATCACCTCTCCTCAGATACCTGAATGGAGCAGATTCAGTTTTTCAAAAGATTGTTGTTAAATGACTCATTGTATAACTTCAGGGTTAGATTTTCCTCAGGATATTTGCAGAGCTGTAGATTTGCAGTGTTCACAGAATGGCAGCCATCTTTGAAAAAGTATCTCTTTTTCTAAAATAGGGTCTTCCTTTCCCTGTTCTATCTACCTTTGTTGGATCCTTCAGTACCCCAGTTTCTTTATTGGAGTATCCCTCTTATAGCAAATTCCTCACTCAGGAGGTCTAGTGTCTTTTCACATATAGTGTCATCACTAGTTAAACTGGATATCCTTCTTCCTTGATTAATGACTATATTTTGATAAATGTGTTTGGGGTGCATACTTGTACGATAAAGCAGATTATTTTTTCTACAGCTCCTTCTATATAGCTGTGTTGTAAATCTATCATTCTCCTTACTAATGAATACGTCTAAGAACTCAATTCCTGTTTTGGACCATTTCCCATCAAATTTCAGGAAATTTATTGTTTGATTGATGTATTCGATAAATGCACATAAGTCAGCTTCATTCCCTTCCCATAGGAAAAAGACATCATCTACAAATCTTTTGTAGTACTTTATGTTATTTCCATATTCCGTGTCTATAATATATGTCTTTTCCCATTGGGCCAGGACTAAATTGGCATATGAATTCACGCATGGTGTTCCCATGGCCACCCCCTTTGTCTGTAAGTAGTATTTATCACTATACATGAAAACATTATTCTCTAGAATCAATTCCAGCAATAGCATACATCTCATCATAACTGCACTGGTGACATTCCTTGCACATAATAGTTGTCTTAGAAATTCAGGGCAATCATCATTGGGTATCATTGTAAATAAGGACTTAATGTCCAAAGTTACAAGCCAAGTGTTAGATAAATCTACCATGTCATGTATACATTCAGATAAGCTTTTAAGAAATTCCTGGGTGTCTCTAATTATCATATTGGTGGTTTGTACAAGTTCTTTAAGCTGTTTCTCAATATATATCGAGAGTGGCTTAGTGAGCCACCCTCTACTCAAGACTATTGGTCTTATCTTGGGATTATAAAAATATTTATGAATTTTAGGGAGACCTCTAAAACAGGAATGTTTGGTAACTCAACAAGAAAGTATTTATATAGATCATGATCAATAACTTCACACATTAATAAATCATAAAGACTACTATATACATTATTAATAATCTTATTTAACTGTGTGTCATTGATTGGTCGATAAGTCTCATCATCCAGCATTAGTTGTATCACATTTTCATAATAACTTTTATCTAGCACAACAATGGTTCCGCCTTTATCTGCTGGTCTGATAACTATTTGATCATTGTTGCTCAAACTAACAAGTGCTTCACGTTCATTTTTATTTAAATTAAAGAAATTCTGAGTATTGTTATATTTTCCATCATTAAATATTTGCATGAGGTCCTTTTCACAAGCTTGTTCAAATGCTTCCAAAAGGGGGTGCATGTTAGGTGTAAATACACTTGGTTTCTTATACAAAGCCTGTCCATTATCATGGTCATTTTTATATAGCATTTTTAGAGCCACATTCCTTACAAACTTTTTTACTTCAAGAATATAATCAGTAACACCAGTTCCTTTAGAGGGTATAAAAGATAACCCTCTATTTAGGAGATACAGACTAACAGCCCTGATTGGATCTAACAAGTAGCTTGAGGAAGAAAAGGGAGGGGCTGTGTTTAACAAAGTCAAAGGAAAACAAAGGGAAGGGAGAGGGGAGAGAAGCAAAGCACTGTGTAAGTATTTGAATGATTTTATAAAGGATTATATGGATCCAAGTATGGGGAAGGAGGATATAGACAAAATGCTATAAAAAGTTTGGGAAGCGGTATACAGTATATATATATATATATATATATATATATATATATATATATATATATATATATATATATATATATATATATATATATATATATATATGTGTGTGTGTGTGTGTTGAAATAGCAACCACCTTTTCACCTTAATGCCACAAAAATGACCTTAAATGCCGCAGCTCTTTTTTCACCTCCTGCCCTCAATAATGCCAACTCCAACATTCGGCCACATTGGGGAAAGGGCAAACACCCAATCCCAAAAAAGACTGGGATTTAGGTGAAAAGCTACTTTGGCAATTTAAGTGTTGATATTTTGATGTTTGATATTATGGTCTGTCAATATTTCAGAATAGAACCATCATAAATTTTATATGTGCCTGGAAAAAGTGTTCAAAACTTACAAATGTCTGTTTTGCCAATACACTTTGGTCGACAAAGTAGATGGTCACCAGGTGTACAACAATCTCTGGGGTTGGGGAACTTGACCCTTCCCCCCAGGATTGTGCAATCTCTGAGTTAGTGTATATAATTAGCAGGGTAAGGGGGGCACAGGGGGCTTGCCACCTGCAAAAACATGATGTTTTTCTCTTTTAAAGCTTTAGTTTGCATGAGACAAGGATATTCCTCATGCATGCATAGTGCCCTGTTGACATTTGTATTGTCAATTTTTATTGATGAACGTTATTTATGTGGATGTTCTGGTGCTTTGATGTTATGTAGCACATCTATCATTCCCTCTAGCTATCAATTTATGGAATCCATGGACAACTATCTACAGAGATATATTTTTACAGTCTGTGTGGGGTTGAACCGTGGGTAGAACATAATAAAAAATCTTAACAATCCATGGATGAAAGCTCTCCTTAAGAGAATTGTTATATATTTTTGGAGATTTTTTCAAGTTTTTTTTATTGATATAGAAAAAGTTATGAAGAGTAACTCATTTTTAGATGACTAAACTGCACCTAGGAAAAGCTATTAAATCACTGTAAAGACAATGATTTGAAGAACAACTTTGATTCTTACAGTAACCTGCTGTTCATATTTGTTTATCAAGAATCAGGGGAAGGGTTTTTCTGACCTGACGTTTTTCCCAGTTTTACAAAAAGGAAAGGAAAAGATGCATATCAAGAAGCTACTAATAGTTTTACAGATATTTTCATGCGCAACAGCTTTTTTGCCATCTATGATAATATACGATGGCTGTGAATAAGCTTAAACAAATGAAGTTATAATGAGATACAAACGAGAAAAGGTGTAAAATGGCATATGCTAATGAGGCCTTCTCCTGCCTACTGATGATTCAGTTATAATTTCACTGGTTTCCAAACTATCCACATATACATTATAAAAGGTGGAGACTCTCCTTGTCTACGTTCTTTGCAATCCATGATGATGCTGTCACTTGTTTGTGGCCTTGCTATTTCCAGTTGCATCCAGCAGTGCTAGTTGTCCTAGAAGACAGAGATATAGTCAAAGAATAACTCACTATAATTTTAACACTCAGGAAATACTTGATAGGCTCAGAGTGGAAAGGGATATTGCAAGGGTATTAGTGAGCGCATATGACCCCCACAGGGGCACTGGGTGTGTGTGTGGACTTCTTATTCCTGTAGATACAAAGGTATGTCTAGCCCTCTCTATACTTGCCAGAGGGACCATCCAGACAGACTGGGGACACATTGGTGATCTCACAGACGTCTGCCTTAAGGATACTGCAGCAGTTCCTGGATGTACTCTTTGCACATGTGGATCAGTCCATCTATTTCCTGGTGTCACCTCAGGAGTGAAAACAATGAGTGACTTTTATGCGGTGGCACATTTCTCCTGAGGTACACAATCTAATAGATAGCACCCATGTTGCAATTAGGGCTCCATCTGGTCCATGGGGGAAGTAGTACTTCAGTAGGAAGGGCTACCATTTCAACAATTGCCAAGTACTCTGTGATGCATGGGGGTGCATCACCAATGTGTCTGTACAGCATCCTGGCAGTGTATACAGTTTCTATAACTGGCACACTAACTCAATCATGGTAGGATGTTCAGTGGTCCTCTTCTTGGTATATGGAAAATATTGTTTTCTTTTTTACTGTCTTATTTAAGCAGTTATTCATTGTAAGATGTATTGCCGAAGGCTAATCCACTTTTTCTAAATTTTGTCTCAACCTCCTTTTCCTCTTTTTATTTTTGTCACAGGTGATGCTGGCTAATGATACCAATGAGAAATCCAAGAGGAGCTGATGAAGACAATTACAACACAGCCTTTCTCAGACCCTTTTTGTCATTAAGAAGAGTTGTTTTAGGTGCCTGGATGATTCAGGAGGAGCCCTTCAGTATGTCCCAGCTATTGAATGCAGGATGTTTACAGCATGTTGCATTCTGCACAACATGATCACGTACCAGTCTTGTGGTGAACGTGACCCCTGCTGTCACTGCAGCTCCCAGTCAGTCCTATTATGACCAATGAAGATCAGCAAGCAGCAGTAATAAGGGACCTCATGCGGCACATAAAGAGGCAGCTTCTAGTCCAGAACTATGGACCATGACATTCAGGTTAGTGTTTCCTTTATTGTAATAAACACATAGAGTATAATTGATGCATGTATTGATATCTGTGGGCTATGCTGAGTAGTGCATGGTCTACTGTCACTCTTAATCTGACATTCCTTCTACTCTTTAAATAATATTATTGTTTGTAAAGTTCCTACCTGAGTGCTCACTGACTCCTGTTCAGTAACATTGCAAGGCATCATATTAGGGATAATCACATTTTAACTGTTTTTGTACAACACATTCTGCTGAGGTGGTGTTCATAAGTATGTACTACTAAATGTCTTCAACTGGTACAATTAATAAAAAGTGCTATTTCGGTATTTAACATGAGTTTTTACCTTCCAGGTGAATGAAAATGTATAATACTGTTTTTTTTTAATATTATGCAATGTTTCATCAGTTTGAACTATTACATATTTCAACTGACAATACTGTCTGTAATGGTACTGCACATCAGATTGTTTCACTTTGTCATAAACAATGAATTCCTGGCCACAGAGACAAAAAACATCATCATTTATACAGTGGTTAGGGTAAAGTGGCAGGCAACAGTGTTTGTTTCCATGTCAGGATACTCATGTTTGTCTTTAATTTTCTTATTAGCATTTCCCTGAATACCTATGTATTACTACTTTTAAGTTGTAGGTAATTTCCACGTTAACAATGGTAATACATAGAGTATTAATGGTGTTAATCACTGCAACCTTATGTTATGACATACAGCTTTCTTTCCACAGTTCCATGAGGTTTTAAACAATACCATTAGAGGAATGAAATGCATACAGTTGAAATGTGTCCTACGTTTCCTCTTTTTTTCTTTTATTTCATTTAATAACTTATTTCCCTTTGAGTTAAACATTGACATGTATACATGAAGGTCAAATTGTAAGAAACAGAAATGTCACACTTGAATCACAGCAGTCATGGGCAAATGAGTCACACATATCCTATAGAGAGGTTAGGTGATGGGGCAAGTGATTTTGAAGAGGGGGAAGTTGGATAGTGCATTGACCAATGTTGTCAGCTACCTGATGCAGGTAATCTTGCAGACACTGATCCAACAGTGCTCCAGGACTGTGACCATGACTTCAAATGAAAGGTTGTGCTAGGTGTTAACATAGCCTGCATGAAATCTGTTGTGCTTGTTCCCCCTACCTGAGAAGCACTTGTAGTGTCATGTGATCTGCCCCGACATGTCCAGACAGTACCCAGTCCTCATCCCCTTCCAAGAGGGACTCTTATTTGAATCTAGTAAGTCCTATATAGTGGAGGAATAGAGGTGGCCATGGATCCTTGGTGTGCCACCATGTTACACATCAGTGTGACCATGCTTGGTGTGCCACCATGTTACACATCAGTGTGACCATGCTTGGTGTGCCACCATGTTACACATCAGTGTGACCATGCATTATGCCTGCTCTCTGCCATTTCCATGTAGTGCTAGAACTCCTTGTGTATTTCCTGGAGGACCCTGACCATTCCAGCTGACTCTCTGTAGCTGTGCTCTGAGCCCTAATAATGTCAAGGCACATTTGCTGTTGGGCAGTCAATGCTTTATGTGTTTCATGGGGTAACTGTGACAAATTCATGTGCCTGGTGCCACTTTGGAAAAGTGTCACTATGGACACTGTTATCATCTTGAAAGTGTGTCTGGGCTTGAAAATACTGATGTCGCGGTCCCTGGGTTTTCTGCTTGTACAAGCAGAGTGTAATCTTGGTATCTGCTTGACTTTGTAATGCACCGTCACCTCCTGCAGTTACTAACATGTTGTAAGGTGTGAGATCCTGTCATTAAACTTTGATATTGCATGTCCCTTTCCACAAGCTGCCTCATAAATATAACTATGTTATCATTATCATAATTTTCAATAGCCATTCTGCTGTCAATATCCTCCAGGTTTATGATATAGTGGAACTATTTGTTTCTGCTATTGATTCTGTAAAAAAAATAATTAAAATATTACAAATAAAAAAGTTTTGGAAAGTGAGAGGATGCCTGAGGAATGGAGAAAAAGTGTTTTGGTACCAATTTTTAAGAATAAGGGTGATGTGCAGAGCTGTAGTAACTACAGAGGGATTAAACTGATCAGTCACAGCATGAAGTTATGTAAAAGAGTAGTGGAAGCTAGGTTAAGAAGGTACGTGGTGATTAGTGATCAGCAGTATGGTTTCATGTCGGGAAAGAGCACTACAGATGCGATGTTTGTTCTGAGAGTGTTGATGGAGAAGTACAGAGAAGGTCAGAAGGAGTTGCATTGTGTTTTTCTAGACTTAGAGAAAGCATATGACAGGGTGCCTAGAGAGGAGTTGTGGTATTTTATGAGGAAGTTGGGAGTGTCAGAGAAGTATGTAAGAGTGGTACAGGATATGTACGAGAGTAGTGTGACAGCAGTGAGGTTTGCAGTGGGAGTGATGGATGCGTTTAAGGTGGAGGTGGGATTACATCAAGGATCAGCTCTGAGCCCTTTCTTATTTGCAATGGTGTTGGACAGGTTTACAGATGAGATCAGACAGGAGTCCCCGTGGACTATGATGTTTGCAGATGACATTGTGATCTGTAGTGAGAGTAGGGAACAGGTGGAGGAGACCCTGGAGAGATGGAGATATGCTCTAGAGAGAAGAGGAATGAAGGTCAGCAGGACTTAGACAGAATATATGTGTGTGAATGAGAGGGAGGATAGAGGAATGGTTGGGATGCAAGGAGTAGAGGTGGCGAAGGTGGATGAATTTAAATACTTGGGATCAATAGTTTAGAGTAATGGTGAGTGTGGAAGGAAGGTGAAGAATAGAGTACAGGCAGGATGGAGTGGGTGGAGAAGAGTGTCAGGAGTGATTTGTGACAGACGAGTACCAGTAAGAGTGATTGGGAAGGTCTACAAGAGGGTAGTGAGACCAGCTATGATATATGGGTTGGAGAGAGTGGCACTGATAGAAAGGCAGGAGTTAGAGCTGGATGTGGCAGAGTTAAAGATGTTAAGATTTGCACTGGGTGTGACGAGGGTGGACAGGATTCAAAATAAGTATATTAGAGGGTTAGCCCAGGTTGGAAGGTTTGGAGACAAAGCCAGAGAGGCAAGATTACATTGGTTTGGACATGTGCTGAGGAGGGATGCTGAGTATATTGGGAAAAATATGCTAAGGATGAAGCTACCAGGTAACAGGAAAAGAGGAAGGCCTAAGATAAGGTTTATGGATGTGGTAAGGGAGGACATGCAGGTGGTTGGTGTAACAGAACAAGATGCAGAGGACAGGAAGAAATGGAAGCAGATGATTCGCTGTGGCGACTCCTAACGGGAACAGCCGAAAGATAATGATGAAGTATGCAAATATATATCACTGTAAAATACAGGTGTACAGCTGCATGAGTACACTTAGACAAGTATTTATATGTATATAATTTATGTATTTATACACTATATATATATATATATATATATATATATATATATATATATAGATATATTTTATATATATATATATATATATATATTTTTTTTTTTTTTTTCATTGCCACATAATTTCATGTATAGTAGGTATTACCTTAGTTAATGCTTGAAATCCATACAGATTTTTTTTTTGCAAAGAAAGGATTTTGTTTCTCTGGGCCAGAAAATATTTATTAGTAGGATAATTGCATAAGATAGTAATTTCTTCCGCACTATTAACTGCATGTACAAGATGTCTGAACCCAATCAGGCACCACACCTACCCATTGTGGAGGATGGGGGGTGGATGTTGCATAGTCTAGTTAATAACCAGCATATAGTAAGACAAGACCAGTTGTATTACTTTTGTATACATTTGTAAACAATCCTCATATATTCCCCTTTTAAGCAGAAAATTATCAAAGCGCACATTACTGTTAAAAAGTATATGTACTGCTTTCATCTGTAACAGTTAAATATGTTTTGTTAAATTAATCCTTATGTAGAAAGAAGTTAAAACTTCCTTTCAGTTGTTACATTTGTATGTGTGTACATCTTCTGCCTGTGCCTGAAGAAAATCCACAGGGTATTACTTAAAATGGCAGCTTACATATGCAAACCATAACAGTCAAAAGTAGAAGCAACACTGAAGGTGTATGGTAAGATACCATAAAACACCCTTCCCCCAAACAGGCAAGCTGTGCACACATAGAGGCACTCCTAATATTTCAACTTTCATTAAAGAAAATATTGGCAGAGTATGGCAATCTGTTTTTATACTTCAGATATGAGTAAATGTTTAACGAAATAAACACAAATACTAAGCAACTGCTACAGTAACTGCAATGCCTTGCAGTGTAGTATTAGCTGTCACATCAGAAATATTAATGAAAACAAACAAGATAGATAAACAACAATGCTTGTATGTGTTCTCTATGCAGCTGAAGAAGAGATCAAATATAACTCCAGCCAATAATGTAGGAGGCTGGCCGGATAGATTGAAAGTGCTGGTAAGTATGAATAAAATTGTTGCCATTTAAAAAAAGAAATGTCAAGAAATACATGCTGTTTTATGTCTTCATCTGATTTTGCTACTATATATAACTTTAAGAGTATTTATACGTGAAGATAATTGAAGGACTAAAGTGCTATTAGTACAGTACTCCAATCAAATCCATATTAGACAGAAATTTCAAATGTATTGCCATCAATTATGTTAAACCAGTATACTTTATTAGTATCAATCGACTGCAAATGTAAAAAAAAAATCACTCATTGCTCCCTATGCATAAGTACTTCCCATACATTTTGTTTCAATTCAATAAAGATTTAATAAAAATAAAAAATTAATAATTTTACAAAGTATGCACTGATAATAAAGACAGGAATAACATGCCTGCATTTTTTTGTCTCCTCACTTTTTCTTTTTCTTATTTTAATTATGCATTTACTTGTCCTTCTTTATTTTCTTTGTCACCCATTTATGTTTATTTTTCTACAGACCTAGTATCATTAGGAGCAGCCAAGCTGTGTGCCTCCCACATTTGGGAACTTTCACCCTCTGCCCATCCAAGAATGTTCTCACAAAGTCGAGGCAATGACTCCAGTCCTATAGGCCCCAGGCACATGGTAGCCGGGGAAGCCTCACTGAACAAGGGCTTCTGGACTATGGCTGAAGATGTGGTGTAACAGGTAGTGAACAGACACCTTCAGCCAGACCAAGATCCCCTTCAGTGGGTTGAATATTCACTGCACTGGTTGGCTTCTACCACTGGGCCACCACAGGTCCCTGCCCCCTCAACATCAGTGTCCTCCACTACAACACCATCAGGCAATGGAAATGTTTGTGGTCTTATCGACAGGGAACTGTTGCTGGGCTGGGCTGCTCTTTACCCCCACCCCACTATCCTCTTATCTATTTCCACCCACAGTAGCATCTTACATAAAATGATTTGAAAAAAATAGGGGGCTCTATCCCCCAGCAAAAATATAGTACCCCTCCTCTTAGACCTCTCCAGCACAACTCTCTTGATGTTTACCTTCTGTGTTCCCCTTTTGTTATGTTTTACCTTTTCCAGTCTTTCTTAACTCTCCTTTCCATTCTTTAAAACAATAACCAGGGTGTCCACATAAAGATACCCCATATAAAACATATTTTGCCCCTTTATTTATTTGTAAATATTAATAATAAAAGCTGTGGTGTCTGCCACTTTAAGTTGTTCAAGCATGACTGTGCATATCCGTGTTCATCACCAAGTCAGAGTATCAAGAAAACCATACAAAGTCTAAAGCTTTCATGTAGTTATTTGCACATATTTAAAGATTAACTTCAGATACTTTACACTCTTTATGTAAGTGGACACAATTTTTAAGATGCCTTTGCATTTACATAGTGTGAATAACCTGTGTTTAATGTGTATTCATAACCGCATAGTGGTGCTATAATATATATAGATAACTGATATGCTTCTGCAAAACTGTGGAGTATGAATACTACCCTTATAAGGAAAGGATGGACATCAACAAACCAATGATAATTTTATAGATCATTTTCATATGCAACAACATTTTTGCTGGTAGTATTTTGCTAACTTCTTTTGTTTACAAGTTCTATTTCTTAAAATGCATTTAGGTCTTTCTTTGTAAGCTTGTAATCAGTTAAATACATGTATGGATAAGTTATCACTCATTCACACACACACACACACACACACACACACACACACACACACACACACACACTGTCACGCACACGCACATACATACACACACACACACACACACACACACACACACACACACACACACACACACACACACACACACACACACACACACACACACACACACACACACACTAAATTAACATTTAGGTAATGTCTATTAGTCAACAATTTTGTCATTAGAGAATGTGGCATTTCTTGCTGTAGTCAGCTTGATGAATAACAGTATCCTTGATAAGAAAAGATTTTTTTTTTCAGTTTGTGCATCCATGGGGTTAGTATATTTTAGTTTGGGGTGTGCAGAGCAGAGTCCCCCAGCAAAAAAAATAATAATAATGATAATAAATGCATCAAATATTTTTATTATTACATACTTCATTTAAGAATGCTGTCATATCTGGATGGTGATTCAGCAATCCATCAAGTACAGAATGATTAGCACTACAGTGTCCGAATTTCATTTGTGTGTGCAGTTTGCAGCAATGTTTATTTGGTGATTGTGTTCAATGCAAATGTGTGTGCGTGTGTTCGTGTGTAATATATTAAGTTAGGTGTACTTCACATGACCAAAAAATTCATTTGACAGAATTTCATTTGACCGAGACCAAATCACCTAATTTTCAAAATACTGAAAACTCATTTCACTGAATTTTAAGCCATAGACATGATGTGGGTTCCCTTCACCTGTGACTTGCTTGTGATAAAAAGAATTACTGTAACTTATAGTGCTGACTGTCAGAATACCAATAGTCGTGTAGAAAGTAGTGTTGTAGTGTTTCTAAATGTGGGTATGTCTCTTTACATTTTTATGAGAAGTATGTAAAGTAATATGGCGGATGTTTTGTGCATTCCCACGAGTAGTGGCAGCATGTAGAGTACTATAAGGCAAGTAAAAGGTATATGCCCTTTTCCCCACTGTAGTGCGATCCTGGAGTTAGTATGCATAGTTAGGGGGGTGTGGGAGGCATAGCCCCCCAACTTGTTTGGTTTTATATTGTCCAGTTTCTGTTAAGAGGGTAAGTAAGTAGTTTTTAAGTTCTGGAAAGTGTTAGTCATTGGTGTTGTAAGTGTGCATGTCTATGGTTTCAAATTTAGTATTTTGAAATTCAGCATTGTAAGCTTTTGGTGAAATGAGATTCAGTTAAATAAGTTTTCAGTATTTTGAAAATTAGATGATTTGGTCTCGGTCAAATGAAATTCTGTCAAATGAGTTTTAGGTCATGTGAAGTAGACCCATTAAGATATCAAATGATTGTGTATTCAGTAATTTGGGCTTCATTAAATTGGAGTTGGTGGAATGTTGTTGCCTTTTGCAAACAGCAATATATTTCTCCTGACAAAAATATTAGGAAAAACTGCACTAATGATCATGCATGAGAGGGCTAAAATATGCCTCAGATACTCCAAAGAAGTCCATACATTTCTCTGACATCCCCACTTTGGGCCAGTAATCAAGAAGCCTGAATCCTCACCACTGACACTGGATAAGGATTTTCATTTGGAATACAAATGGAATAAATCAGTATTTCCAGATGCAGACCTCTCTGCATTAAGCACAATTTCCCTTAAGAACACAGCTATGAACACAGTCTGCCCGGGGTCAGGATTTCTCTGTCTCCCTCCAGGTCCCCACTAAGACTCCCTACTGGCAGAGCTTCAGAGTTAAGTCCCCAGCTGAGTGCCCAAGCCAAGTCCTCCACCACTCTCTCTGTAAAACCAGTGCTTCTTGTCCCTGCTCCAAGTAGCTGACATGCACACACTGAAATTTGATTTGCACACACACACACGTGCACACATGCATGCATGAGCCTACACTCACACCTGAGAAAGGCTGACCTAGTTTAATAGCTATGCCCCATTCTGCCCCACCTATAAGGTAGGTATCACCACCACCAGGCACTACAAATCCAGCTACTGAAGGCTCTTGCAAGTGTGCCCAATTATACTGAGTGAAATTAATATCAATACAAACAATAATGTTGACCAAACAGATAGACTTTCAGGAGTGGCAAGAGTTATCACCAAATATGTGAAAATGCTCTCAAAACTTAAAACTTAAATATTTTCTAAAAGAACCATCCATAATGAGAAGGTTAAATATATTTAATATTAAATAATGAAAGAACATGAAAATAGTAAATATCTATTTACATTAAACACCAGAGTTTCAGACACAGGAAATATTAAAAATAACACCAATGGAAAGTTTCACACAGTTATAGAAAAAACAGTATTTCTAATCTTACTACATTTTCCTGAATAATCTAAAGAGAATTACTGCTCCCTAGTTAAGTTACTTACTGACTAGAGCAAGGCAAGATAATGTGGGTGAGTGGTGCTTCTTGTCAGATCCAAGACAGAATACAGAATGCAAACTCGTAATAATATCTAAATATTATTTTTGGCTTACAGAATGACATTACACACTTCTGGTCATCTGACTTTGTTTCCTGCACTATTCCCCATAACTAGAAGCTGACAGGATTTTAGCACCTATGTGTTACCATACATACAGATAGAGCTTTGCTCAGATCTTCTGGAAGTCATACAACCATAAAACATTTCTACTCGTCCTACAAGAACTACAACCTATTATCTAGCACAGACATTGCGTCTCTGGCTCCATTCAGAACTGTGGGATAACATCTTTATGGCTTAACCCATAAAGTAATTTTAATTTCAAGAATATGCTGTTACAATGTATACATTTAGTTCAGTTACAATAATACATATACATTTATGTATGTTCCAGCAGGGTGCACTGTTGATACATTTTGACACAAGCAAACCTCACAAATACATTTTCAGTACAAGCATCTGTACAAATCAGTTTGATATACAAATTATATATAATTATTTACAAAATTCCAGCTAGCTGTGCTGGCATATGTTACAAATTCACTGTCCTATTCCTCCTGGCATGGCTGGCAGTACCTCCTATCGTCACAAGTTCAGTGAACCACTGAATGTACTGGAAGAGATAACTGCATGATCTCAGCAGTCTCTTCTTTCCTTAGTGACTCAGCCTTTGGTAGACATCACCCAAGAGAGCAGGATCTAAAAGGGGAAACATTTGAAATGTCAGACAATGCTAAAGTGACTGAATGGCCGAAAGAACTGACTTACCTCTAATAAGTCCAAGATGCCATTTCTCAAACTCTCAGAATATTCCCGTTCCTCCAAGTAATGGTGATCTCAGAGTTGGTATATGTAGGTTCAGGGTGTCTCCAGGGGAGGCTTGCCCCCCTCCCACCCAGCAAAAAGAAGTTTTAAGGAGAACAGCATTTTTCTAGATTCTCTCTTTTCTGGGTTTTTGGTCTTTTTTTTTAGGTTCATAGGTAGGTACTAAACTATCGGCCCAAGGGCCTACATAAGCCTAGCCAACAAGGTTCCCTGGCTTACACCACCTAAGAAAGTTATTTTCCTGTGCCACTGTCGAGCAGAGACACAGAAGTGATTCCCAGGGTATATTTCCTATTTCCCATCCACTCATCAAGATTTTTCGCTAATGAAGAACTTTGCTTGACATAAATGGGTAGCCTGCTCCAGAGTATGGAAAGTCTCTGGGGCAGGAATCTATCCCTCCAGCATGTCCTGTTTATTGTGGTGACAAGGTTTAGGTCCCTAGAGCATGTAGCTTGGAGGGATTGGGATTTCTTTAGGTGTCGCATGTCCAACAGCTCTGGGTTTGACATAGCTTTATATGTTAGGCAAGTAGGCAATATGCTACGGAGTAAACTGGAGTTTTTTAAGGTGGTCAGTGTAGGGCATTTGTTTGAGGCCAGTAATCCTCTTTGTGAGGTACTTCTGTGGCCTTTCCAGCTGCTGAAGATGTCTCGTGAGGTACATTCCAAAAGGGGCGTTGTACTCTATAATGGGTCTAATGAGTGTCGAGTAGAGAGGAACAATGACCTCTTTTTTCCTGGATGAGAAGCCTTTTATGATGAGGTGTGCCATGTAGACGGACTTCCTGACTGCTGTGGCAATGTGACTATCAAAGGAGAGACTACTGTCCACCTGGGTCCCAAGGTCTCTTATCACACATTCGGTGTTAAGTAGATTGCTGCCTATGTGGTAGTTCATGGGTACAGAGTTTTTACCAAAGGGGATGACACTGCACTTTTTGGCATTGAGCTTGAGGCCATGGCTCTGTCTCAGTGAGTCCCTTCTGTAGCATGTCCACATCATTTGGGGACTTGACTATGGCTCCTAGATTGCAGTCAAATACGAACTTCGTTAGCCAGAGGCCTTCTGCATTTGCTTGTACTTCAGAGAAGTAGATACCAAACAGGAGAGGTCCCAGGATGGAACCCTGTGGTACTCCACTTGTCACTGCTTTGAGGTCAGATTTGGAGTCTGCAACTTTTACGGTGTGGGTTCTGTCAGTGAGCCAGTTGGCAACCTATCTTGTGACGTAGGGATTTATACCTAGTTTAGTGAGTTTAGCTATAATTCCAGAATGGGGGATGGTGTCGAAAGGCTTGGCGAGGTCAAGATAGGCTGTGTGAACCACCTTACCCTCATCTACGGCTTTGGTGACTGCCTCAAAGACATTGATCAGGTTCAGGAGGCATGATCTGCCTTTCACAGACTGAACTGGGTGGGATCCAGAGTTTCGAGGTTACCAGTGTCTTTGTTTATGAGTTCCATGATGATACGTTCCATGGCCTTGCAGACCAGGCTCATCAAGCTAATAGGTCGATAGTTCCCAGGATCAGTGGTGGCTCCCCCTTTGTGGAGTAGGATAACTATTGCTGTGCACCATTCAGTGGGCACAAAGCCTGATGTGAGGCTATTATTGATCATGGTGCTTAAGTGGGGAGCCAGTTTTTTCCAAAGTTCGTGTAAAACGCAACTTGGAATGTTATCCGGTCCCATGGATGCTGTATTTTTAGCTTTAGAGAGTGCAGCTTTTACCTGCATAGTTGTGATTACAGGGACTCTGCATTCTTCCTGTATAGATATGGGCCCTTTAGGGGGTGAGGGGGTAAAGTTAGCACTGAACCTATCTCCCAGGATGTTGGCAATATCAGTTGGTTCTGTAATTTTCGTGCCGTTGTGCTGTAACTCAGAGCAGATCTGGGTGATGCCATTGAGATTCTTGACATAGCTATAGAATGCTTTGTGGTTGTCCTTAGAATTAGTGGTGATTTTGTATTCGTAGCTAGCTTTTGAGGATCTTATAAGGGATCTCAGCTTCTTACTGAGGCTGACCAGGGAGCTCCTTTACTCATGGGAATATACTCTCTTTTGCAACAGTTTCTTCCTTCTGTTGTACAGTTTGTTTATGGCAGGGGACCACCAGATTAGCTTCCTTTTTTTTGGAGGATAGCATCTTGGTTCTGTTTGGGATAGCACAATCCATGCACTCGTGTAAGTGCTTATAGAGTGCATTTGTGTAGGATTCAGCAGTTGTAACTGTATTGTCCATCTGCATGGGTGTCATGAAGTTCACCACTTCTGTCTTAAGAAGCATGAAGTTTGCTTTGGAGAAATCTTTTACCATGTTTTTTTTAATGGGGGATGGGGGCAGGATGTGGATATCAAGGGTGATTAGCTTATGGTCGGATCGGACCAACAAGGAGTTGACTTCAGGTGTGGAACACCAGTCACTCATGTTGGTAATGACTAGGTCTAGGATATTGCTGCCCCTGGTAGGGGTGTGGATAAGTTGATTCAGGGCACTGGAGTTTATGAATTCCAGAAAGCGTTGAGATAAGGAGTTGGTACATGAGTAGTTTTCCCAGTTAATGGTGGGGTAGTTGAAGTCGCCCATTATTAGGGTGTTTGGTTGACCCCTAATATTTTCCAGTACATCAAGAAAAGAGGAGTGGGAATCCTGGGGCATGGTGGGGGATCTGTAGCAAGCTACAATTTGGATTGCAGTTTTGCCCAGAGTTAGTTGCACTTGGATAACCTCGGATGCATTATGCTGAGCAACTAGCCTGGAGGTGTGGATATCCTTAATGAATATGGACACACCTCCGCCTTTGGTGTTTCGGTCCAGGTTACATGGCTGAAAAGTGTGGTATGAGTTATAGCCTGGTAGTGCAGGGGTGCTCTCTGGAGCCTTGAACCAGGTCTCAGTCACTGCACAGATATCAATGTTCTCCATTTTAAGGAGTGCTTCGAGTGAGTGCATTTTGAGATTTAGACTTCTAGCACTGAGTAGCATTACCCTCAGTTTTTGCTTGCCTGTTCCTGTTACGGTAATGAATTCATTATTTGAACCTTGCCTAAAAAAGGCACTATAGGGGCAGCAAAAGCCTTAGCCAGTGTCCGGAATCCCAGGGGCGACAGGTGCAGGCCATCTATGGCAAAGCATCATGGTCTGTCGACCATGTCATCCCAAGCAGACAGATACTGGATCCCCTTAGAATGATACCAGAAGCTTAGCCAATTGTCGAAGTCAATCATTTTGTCCTTGTACTGCGGTATCATTCTGGGTGATGGCAGGATGCTACTCAGGGCTAGGGTCATACCTGCCTGGGCTACAAGATCGGAGAGCTCTTCCATGTCTCTTTTCATGTAGTCCAGGGAGGTACGTCTCAGGTCATTCACACCAACATGGACAATGACAGAGTCATATTTGTACTTGTTGTGGAGTGACCTGAGTGTATGGGTTATGTGGCAGATCCTGGCACCCAAAAGGCAGCTGGCAGTAACCTTCTCCTTGTTTAGCCTGGTGAGTGGGACATCAGTGTGCCTGACTATAGAGTCACCTATGACTAGTGTGTTGGGTATGTTGTTTTGCCTTACTGGCTGTGGTTGAGTGGCACACTGAGTCTGTGGACTATGTGTCATTTGGGTTGTGTTGGGGGATGGAGGTCGCTGCGTTTCTGCTTTGGAAGTCTGTTTCTTAGACAGATTATTATTGAGAGCCTCCGTGAGTGTTTTGGTGTTACTATTTGTGGATTTTGGTGGTGTACATTTAGTGAGACTATGTGATGAGTGTGGTGTGGTGCATTTTGAGTGACAACATTTCAATAGGGAACGACTTAAAAGATCTGCTAAGAAGACAAGAGATACTACCTGACTTGGTCTCAATTTCATGGCAAACAAGGAATACCAAGAGATAGACATGCATTTGGAGTTTGATGGAGCTAAGTAGGATCTATACAAACTTTATATCAAACTGTAATTATGTATCATTGCTACTGTAAGTGACCCTACAAGCCCAACAACAGGGGATAACACAAGATCTTTCAGAATGATGATCAGCTTACCAGTCTATACCCCTTCGGCTCGGTGATGCTTACACAGCTTGGATTGTAGTGCAGACAACACACTAACCACTACTCACAGTTGCCACCAACATTTCCTATATTTTAAAGCATACTGCTTTCCTCACAGGTTTCTCCATTTTCTTCAGCCACTATCAGTACTAAGCTATCACATGGTGAATGCTTGTCTTCTCACTAGTTCACTCCTCCAGGAGAAGACAAAATGTCTCAGCTACACCTAGATTGCTTAGTGGGATCTCTGCACAAAACCTGTGAGGTGGGCAAGGAGCAAAGTACACTCTCTAAACATTTGATACTTAGAGCTGTACTGCTGCAGAAATTAATCATGTTATAAACGCCAACTAAGTATTAAAATAAATATATACATTTTTCTCAACCAGCTGGCACATCCTATAACTTGGTGCTTGGGGATGGAACTCCATTAGAGCCATTCTACCAATAGTTCTGTCAGAGCGCTATAGTGAAACAGGGAGCATCCCATCCTTCACATAAGTGCTGCATTAAATAAAATTAAAAACTCAGGTTCCAGGTAGCAGACTATGTACATGATCACTTTCTATACAGAATCAAGAAATAAACTAATTTAGCCCCCGTCAACTGGGTTAGGCAAAATATTACCATGTGGGCAAATTCATGGTCTATGGTAACAGGCTGCAGATATACCAGCTTACAAAATGTGTGGGTCACATCAAATTCAAACAGTTTTAGTCTCATCAGCCTGACCAGTGTCTATGTAAAATCATGGATAATGTCAGAATGGAGCTTATCTAAAATGAGACAGTGGACCTCAGTGAAGGTTTGTTATGGGAAGCTTTGTCTTTTGAATTCTGACACATTCTTTGAAGAAGGACTCACAGTGTGTGCTCACCGGAACACTCAACGCATTTCCACATAAGGGAATAACTGATCATTTAAAACCTTTAATGCAACTCGGTATGTAACTCAATGGGTAAACACATTGGTTAAGTAACAGGACACTGGTCAATAGAACATTACTAGTTAGGCCATTTCTCTTTGGGTTTTTGTTCACAGACACAAAAGTGAGTGTTAGATTTCAGATAGCCAAATATGTTGATGTGAAACTCTGTCTTGTGTTTTGTTTTGATAAGGCTTGAAATGTTGTGCATGTTTTGTCATCAGTTGGTATGATCAAGGGCTTATGATGTCACATTGCATTATAATGCAAATCACTTTTTATGGTGTTATTTCTACCTATGAGGTTGAGCACCTTATTTTAAAGAAACCAAGTTTTCTGATTACTCAGAATTTGTACAACCTTGCAATTAATATATTTACAGATGGGGAGGGGGGTAAAGCCTTCGGTTTGGGGATACAGGAGAGATGCATTCTTCCCAAACTGATTTTTATGTGCTATTTATGATATTCTGAGCTATATCTGGTGGTATTTGTGATGTGTTATGTTTTAGATGTTTTAGTTATGCATGTCTCGGTGTTGATATTGCAAGACTTACTGTTCCATTATGAATCCCCTTGAAGCTTGTAATGTAGGTAACAGAACTTAATTCAATAAAACATGCTCAAGTTCTCCAAGATGGACTACAAAAACACATTCCTGATGCTGCAGTAACATTCTCTTCTTCTGCACCAGTAAGTGTAGCATCATAAGATTTGCCAAAAGAGGATATAAATTATGAACAAAAAATATAAAATCAGTTCATAAGAAATGAAATTACCATCAAAGATCTAGGGACAGTGGTAGAAAGCAATTTAAACATTGACCATTATGTATATAACAAAAGTAGCAAAGCATATTTCATAAAACAGCTAATTCTAAATGGAATGTCTAGTCACTCCAGGGAAGCCATTACATTATTTTACACCTTATTGATTCATCCCATTACATAATACAATGCTGCATTTTTTGCTGTATGCAGACAAGCTTCCTGAAAAATTGCAAGCATACAATGATTCATTACTTGAAAAAATCACAGGGTTTGAAAACCTTAGCCATTCAGAAAAACTTTGGAATTTGACCTTGTATTCTTATTTTTAAAGATTAATTAAATTTCATCTCTGACTGGTCTACAAGTCAAGATCTCAATCTGGCTCTATTTGATAGTTTGTGTGATGGCCCCTCTTTATCGTGGGCCAGTAATCAAAGAGCCCCAATCCTCACCACTGACACCGATGAGAGGTGGTCACTAAAAACAGGAATAGATTTACACAGAATTTCACATGCAGCTCTCTACATCAAACACAATTTCCCCCAAGAGCACACAGGGAATACGCTCCACTGGGACGGGACTCTCTGTCATTCCAGATTGCAAACAAGAACACACACACACGCACACACACACACACACACACACACACACACACACACACACACACACACACACACACACACACACACACACACACACACATACACACCTGCAAAAGTCTGACACAGATTCACTAGCTGTGTCACCTCTCTCCAGACTACAAGGTAGATTGCTACCACTAGCCAGATACTCTAAGGCTCTTACAAAGGGTAACCAATTATACTGTGCCAAATTATTACTAACATAAATTGCAGTAAAGCTTATCGGAGTGGCCACAGTGGCACTAAAATAAACACAAGTACTCTTAAGATGTTAAAAGTATTCACTAAAAGACCAGCTGCAATGAAAAGGTAAAAAACAGGAGAATACTTAACATTTAATTACAATAAACATCAGAGTTTTCAGTCACAGGAAATATAAAAATAACACAGTTGGATAGACTCTCATAGATGCAGAAAAAGCAATAATACTAAATTAATCTCACTGTACTTTTCCTAACTGAACTAAAGAGAAACTGTCCCTAGTTAACTCACTTAGTATCACAAGGCAAGATGTACTGCTGAAATGTTCACTTCCACAAGGCAAGGTGAGATACTACACACAAACTGAACTGATTCAACAACCGAACAACTGAACTGTGATAACTGGCATAGATCTTTTATATCAGGTTCCAAAGAAAAACAAAAACAAACAACACACTGCTGCTGTCAGAGTTCCATCCTTCAGCTGGTTATAGAATGACATCACATCTAGTCACCTAATTTTGGGACAATACACATTCAGAGCTTTGTTAAGATTCTGTTGCAGCATTTTTAACATAAGCAACTTTTACAAATAAATTTTTAATACAAGCATCTGTACAAATCAATGTGACAGTCAAATGACACAAGACTATTTACAAAACTTCAGCTAGCCATCCTGGCATATGCTACACATGCACTGTCTTACTTCTCCTCGTACAGCTGGCAATACCTTACAACATCACAGTTTGTACCTGGATCATGTCACCTGAGGAACAGACAGTATATTGAACAACAAAATGCTAAAACTAAATGTCACTAATAGGAAAAAGTGAAACAGAGTGCAAAGGATTATTCCAGATAACATCACTTTAGCTAGACGGTCTGGGAGACTCTCTCTATGATACCCTCCCTATGGGAGGAATAACGATAGCTTGTTGGAAGTTTCAAGTAGTTAAATCATTTGAATAGGTAGATGGAGGAGTGTCTGTATTCTAATACACTTCTTTCTACTGGTCAGTTATTTGAAAGCAGTTACAGACAATGGAGGGTCCAGGGGAGCTGACTGGAAGAAAATCAGGAGATGGAAAAACAAGGATCCAGTCTCAACGCTCAATGAGTTAGTCCCAAATTTCAATATTCCTGAAAGGCCCTTGATGGCTTACCAGCTCAGCAGCCTGTGGAACCTCATTCTTAGTCAAAAGGCCTTTATTTTTTATTTTTAACAAACAAAACATGACATCACACCATGATGTATAACTATAGAACTATATTTAAAAAAACATTTTCACCTGATCTTCATCAGGTCAATCTAATAGAGTGGTTTGTTGAGTGGTTTGCAGCTTGATCATTGAAAATGCTGTTGTTATGAGTCTATCACCAGACTTTATTAGCCTGTTTGTATCACATGCAATATGAGAGGATGTGTCTACCTTTGTGGGGCTCATATTCCTTGAGACAAATTATAAAAACTTTATTACAGACCTTTTTCTAGTCTGACTTGTCCTTATCAATGCTTGTATCACATGTAATAATAGAGGCTGTCCCCACTTTTATGAGGTTCATATTTCATAGTTTCATAGGTTCATAGGTTCAAAGGTTCATAGGTAGGTACTAGGCTATTGGCCCTGGGGCCTATATAAGCCTAGCCAAAAATGTTCACTGGCTTTCGCCACCCAAGAAAGTTATTTTCCTGTGCCCCTGTCTAGCAGAGCCACAGAAGTGATCCCTGGGGTGAATTTCCTATTTCCCATTCAATTGTTGAGATTTTTCTTAAAGAGGGCTAATGAGGAGTTTTGCTTGACATGAATGGGTAGTCTTTTCCAAAGCATGGGAAGTCCCTGGGACAGGAGTCTATCCCTCCAGCCTGTTCTGTTTATTGTGGTGGCAAGGTTTAGGTCCCTGGAGCATGTAGCTCAGAGGGATTGGGGTTTTTTTAAGTGTAGTATGTCCAACAGATCTGGGTTTGACATGGCTTTGTATGTTAGGCAGAGGTCGCCTCTGAGTAGGTGATAAGCGATGGATTAGAGCTGGAGTTTTTTGAGACAGTCTGCGTATGGCATCTATTTGAGGTCAGTAATACTCTTAGTGAGGTATTTCTGTGTTTTTTCTAGTTGTTGTAGATGTCTTGTGATGTACATGCCAAATGGTGCATTGTACTCTATAATGGGTCTGATGAGGAATGAGTAGAGAGGAACAATGACCTCTTTTTTTTCTGGAGGTGAACCCCTTTGTGATGAGGTGTGCCACGTAGAAGGATATCCTAACTACTGTGGCGATGTGATTACCAAAGAAGAGACTGCTGTCCACCTGTGTCACATGGTCTCTTATCACACTTTTGGTGTTTAGTAGGCTACCACCTATGTGGTAGTTCATGGGTACAGTGTTTTTCCCAAAGGGGATGACAATGGACTTCTTGGCATTGAGCTTGAGGCCATGACTTTGACACCAAGCATCAGTCTCAGTGAGGCCCGTTTGTATAATATCCACATCATTAGGCTATTCTATTATGGCACCTAGTTTGCAGTCATCTGCAAACTTCATTAGCCAAAGACCTGCTGTATTAGCCTGGACTTTTGAGAAATAGATGCCAAACAGGACAGGACTCAGGACTGAGCCCTGTGGTACTCCACTTGTCACTGGTCTGAAGTTAGATTTGGAGTTGTCTACTTTCACTGTGTGGGTTATGTCAGTGAGCCAGTTGGCCACCGATCTTGTGACATAGGGATTTATGCCCAGTCTAGTGAGTTTATTTATAATTCCAGAGTGGGATATTGTGTTGAAAGCCTTGGCAATGTCAAGATAGGCTGTGTGCACCACCTTACCCTCTTCCATGGCTCTGGTGACTACTTCACAGAAGTCAATCAGGTTTAGGAGACATGATCTACCTTTTACAAACCCAAACAGAGTGGGGTCCAGAGTTTACGGTTATCTATGTCCTTGTTTATAAGCTCCAGGATGATACATTCCATGGCCTTGCAGACCAGGCTTGTCAGGCTAATGGGGCGGTAGTTCCCGGGGTCCATGGTGGCACCCCCTTTGTGGAGTGGGATGACCATCACTGTGCGCCATTCAGTAGGCACAAAGCCTGAAGTGAGGTTAAGACTGAACATGGTACTTAGATGGGGTGCCAGTTCATTCTGTAGTTCATGCAGAACACAGCCCGGGATGTTGTCAGGTCCCATGGATGCTGTGTCCTTGGCTTTGGAGAGTGCGGTATTTACTTGTGCAGCTGTGCTTACAGGGGCTTTGCATTCTTCCGGTATAGTGATGGGTCCTTTGGGGGCTGGGGGGGTGAAGTTTGCACTGAACCTGTCTGCCAGGATGTTGGCAATATCAGTTGGTTCTGTATATCTAGTGCCATTGTACTGCAGCTCAGAGCAGATCTGAGTGCTGCCATTGAGATTCTTGACATAGCTGTAGAATGCTTTGTGGTTGTCTTTATAAACAGTGGCAATTTTATATTCATAACTAGCTTTGGAGGATTTTATGAGAGATCTCAGCTTTTTACTGAGGCTGACCAGGGAGTTCCTGCAATCAGGGGATTTTACTCTTTTTTGCAACAGCTTCTTCCTTCTATTATAGAGTTTGTTTATGGCAGGGGACTACCAGATTGGCTTCCTTTTTTGGAGGATAGCATCTTGGTTGTGTTGGGTATGGCACAATCCATGCACTCGTGTATGTGCTTATACAGTGCATTTGTATAGGATTCAGCAGTTGTATCTCTATTTTCCATCTGTATGGGTGCCATGAAGCTTGCCATTTCTGTCTTAAGAAGCATGAAGTTGGCTTTGGAGAAGTTTTTTACATTGGTTTCCTTAATGGGGGATGGGGCAGGATATTGATGTCTAGGTGATTAGCTTGTGGTTGGATCTGACCAGTGAGGAGTTGGCCTCTGGCATGGAACATCAGTTGCCCATATTGGTAATGACCAGGTCCAGGATATTGCTGCACCTGGTGGGAGTATGGACAAGCTGATCCAGGGTGTTGGAACTTATGAATTCCAGAAAGTGTTGAGCAAATGAGTTAGTACATGAGTAGTTTTCCCAGTTGATGGTGGGGTAGCTGAAATTGCCCATTATTAGGGTATCGGGCTGTACCTTAATATTACCGAGTATATCAAGAAATGTGGAGTGGGCATCCCGGGGCATGGTAGAGGATCTATAACAAGCTACAACCTGGATTGCAGTCTTGCCTAGTGCTAGTTGCACTTGGATAATTTCGGATGCATTATGTTGAGCAACTAGCCTGGAGGTGTGGATATCCTTAATGAATATGGACATGCCTCCTCCTTTAGTGTTTCAGTCCAGGTTAGGTAGCCGAAAGGTGTGGTATGAGCTATACCCTGGTAATGCAGGGATGCAATCTGGAGTCTTAAACCAGGTCTCCATCACTACACAGATGTTTATGTTCTCCATTTTAAGGAGTGCCTTTGGTGAGTGCATTTTGATGTTTAGACTTCTAGCATTGAGTAGCATTACCCTCAGATTTTGCTTGCTTATACCTGCTACGGTGGTGAGTTTATCATTTGAACCTTGCCTAAAAAAGGCACTATAGGGGTGGCAAGAGCCTTAGCCAGATCTGGAATCCCAGGGGTGACAGGTGCAAGCTATCTCTGGCAAAGCATTGTGGTCTGTTGATCATGTCTTCCCAGGCAGACAGACACTGGATCCTCTTGGAATGACACCAGAAGTTTAGCCAATTGTTGAAGTCAGTCATTTTTTCCTTGTATTGTGGTATCATTCTGGGCGATGGCAGGATGCTACACAGGGCTAGGGTCATACCTGCCTGGGCTACATGATCCAAGAGCTCCTCCATGTCTCTTTTCATGTAGTCCAGGGGGTACATCTCAGGTCATTCACACCAACATGGATAATGACAGAGTCATATTTGTACTTGTTGGGGAGTGACCTGAATGCTTGTGTGATGTGGTGGATCCTGGAACCCAACAGGCAGCTGACAGTAACTTTCTCCTTGTTTCACCTGGTGAGTGGGACATCAGTGTGCCTGACTATAGAGTCACCTATGACTAGTGTATTGGGTACGTTGTTTTGCCTTATGGGCTGAGGTTGAGTGGCACACTGATTTTGTGGGCTATGTGTCATTTGGGTAGTGTTGGGTGGTGGTGGTTGCTTGTGTTTCAGCTTTGGAGGTCTCTGTTGTTTGGGCAGATTTTTATTGAGAGCTTCAGTGAATGTAGGTGTGTATTTTGTGTTACTATGTGTGGGTTTAGGTGGTGTAGATTTTGTTGGACTATGTGTTGAGTGTGGTGTGGTGGAGGTGTTTACCTTCTCCTCTTGACTGTCTAGTACAGTCTTAGTTGGAGAGAGCTTGGCTTCCAGTTTGGTTATATAAGTGCATCTCTCACAGGTTGTAGTGTTGGGTGGTAGGAGGAGAGGGTTTTCAGTGTACATGAGGCAGTTGCTAACATTGCCCTAAGATGCCCAGATTCATCAGATGGACATTGGAAAATACTGGGAGCTGACCCTTAGACATGCCTGGATAGGTGCTTATTAATTTAAGTATTAAAAACTGTTTTCCTTCTAACAAGTGAGGAAAGTTGAGTGCTGAAGTAATTTGTAGATTATTTAGTGCTTATAATGAGTTTTGAACAAGTGCTGAGCACTAGAAAACAGTTTTGAGTGCTAAAACTAGAAAACTGGCTAGTTCTAAGGGAAAATTAGAAGAGCAGACTTTCTGGTACCGGGAATAGTTTAACCCTAGTTAAATGGCGCTGAATGATGCACAAAACCTGGCAAACATGGGTTTTTAAACAGAAAGATGACAGGGATAGAAATAGCCCAAAATGGCCAATAAAATTACAGATTCTGAGCTGAAACCACTCCTCTAGCAACAGATAAGCTGCTCAAAGCTCACCACTCTCACTGATGAACAGAGAAGATTCCATCTATCTTAGTAAGGTCTGGGCAACACAGAAACTACAAAACAGCCCAGAATTCATCAAAATCTGAAAAATGGACTCTACTCGTTATAGAAAGGAGAGAAACTAAGTTACTCTTGTTTTGCAAAAAAGGATTACAGTGTTTGCTTATAAGAGGGTCATATACATGACTAATGTAACCAATCCCCATTCTTCTTCCTGAAGAAGACAGCCCTTTTTATATGTAGTGGAGGTATTGACTTAGAGCCACACTAGGTGACTCCCAGTTTTTTGAAAAATACATGCATCCAGAGTAATAGCTTATAGTGGAAAAAGTAATACTGCTCATTTTTACAGAGCTCATGGATGTGCACAAGTAGGAGGGAAAATTTAAGTATAGTTTGAGAACTCAGAACCTTTTATATTGGCTTTTTGTGCCCATGTAGTAAAAATCCACCAAATGGTGAACTGCATACTATACAACACTTTTTAATAAAATAAATATCCCAGTTCTTATTTGAGCATTTGCCTGTGGTATAAAGAATACAGCCGTGTGGAACGGGGCCCTGGGATAAAAGAAAAGAAGTACTGAGAACATTAAAACTAATTGTCTGTTTCTTTTGGTGATGTTTCCACATTATATCCAAAACCATCCAATATATATGTCACATACTAAGTATTTACTGATTATTATGCTGAGGACCCTAATGTAAGCAGGGCAAACTGACACACATAATAATAGCCTTGTCATGAGTGACTCAGTACTGTACCTCTCACCAGAGTAAGAGTTATCTCTCTGGTGTCATAATTACATATATCACCAAGGCACTTAGATCTGTTCACTTCAAAAATGCATACAATTTGGTCAATGCACATGTGGGAGTGAAAGGCTATCAAGAAGAGGGACTTAGCTGAGCTTTCCTCAAATGTACTTGAGGCAGGAAAACAGCTAATCCTGACTAGTATCCTTCTATCACCACAAACAATGATGCAATATAAGCATAAAATAAATCAATTATACAATTGGCTCAGTAATTGGTGTAATTCTAAAGAGGTCCAATGAGTGTGTCAGCATGGAGAGAGGTGATGGATAGTCCTACCTGCTACACTAGTAATGTCCTGCAGTTCTATCCTGGGGGCGTCATGTTGGTCAAGACATTCTCTGTTCCCATAATGCCTTTTTCCATCAGAGTCAACCTCCTATATGTACCAACCTAATTCTAGTCAAACCAATATCAATGTAACACTTCTCAATACTAGTAGCCTGAACAAGAATTAATTGCACTAGGGACCCTCATGACCCCTGAAGACATTCACATTTGTATAGTTACAGAAACATAGTTAGATTCCAGCGATAACACTACTCAATACTTTAGTTTAATGCTTATCACCCATTTAGATCCTTCACTGCTGTATTTCATTTGGGCAAGTATTCATATTTATCCAAAGCCTTGTCATTTTTTCAATAATTAAACAATATAATGACCATGCTCTCCTGCACAGTCTGATATCCATAAGAAAGTGCTCCTACCATAGGTTCATAGGTAGGTTCATGGGTAGGTACTAGGCTATTAGCCCTAGGGCCTATATAAGCCTGGCCAAAAAGGTACCCTGGCTTTTGCCACCCAAGTAATTTTTTTTCCTGTGCCCAGTGATTCATGGGGTGAATTTCCTATCTCCCATCCAATCATCAAGATTTTTCTTGAAGAGTGCTAATGAGGAGCTCTGTTTGACATAGACAGGTAGTCTGTTCCAGAGTATGGGAAGTCTCTGGGACAGGAATCTATCCCTCCAGCATGTTCTGTTTATTGTGATGACAAGGTTTAGGTCCCTAGAGCGTGTAGCTCAGAGGGATTGGGATTTCTTTAAGTGGAGCATGTCCAACAGCTCTGGGTTTGACATAGCTTTATATGTTAGGCAGAGATTGCCACTGAGTAGCCGATATGCGACGGAGTAAAGCTGGAGTTTTTTGAGACGGTCTGCGTAGGGCATCTGTTTGAGGCCAGTAATCCTCTTTGTGAGGTATTTCTATGGCCTTTCCAGTTGTTGTAGATGTCTTGTGAGGTACATACCAAAAGGGGCGTTGTACTCTATAATGGGTCTAATGAGTGATGAATAGAGGGGAACAATTACCTCTTTTTATCTGGATGAGAAACTTTTTGTGATGAGGTGAGCCATGTAGAAGGATTTCCTGACCACTGTGGCAATGTGATTATTAAAGGAGACACTACTGTCCACCCTTGTCCCTAGGTCTCTTATCACACTTTTGGCATTAAGTAGACTACCACTTATGTAGTAGTTCATGGGTACAGAGTTTTTACCAAAGGGGATGACAATACACTTTTTGGCATTGAGCTTCAGGCCATGGCTTTGACACCAGGCATCTGTCTCAGTGAGGCCCTTTTGTAGTATGTCCACATCGTTAGGAGTTTCAATTATGGCTCCTAGTTTGCAGTCATCTGCAAACTTTGTTAGCCAAAGACCTTCTGTGTTAGCCTGTACTTCAGAGAAGTAGATACCAAACAGGAGAGGACCCAGGACTGAACCCTATGGTACTCCAATTGTCTCTGGTCTGAAGTCGGATTTGGAGTCACTGATGAAGTTGGATATCACTGATAATTGCATAATCTTCTCCATGCCCATCACAACCTATAATGCCTACCTCACCAAATTACTATTTGTAACTGGTGGCATAGAAAGATAAAGCCCTGACTACAGCCCAGCTGGCTCGGGATTGATTAGCGGCTTGGATGACTGACAGAGCAGCAAGGATGGATGGGCATGTCCATCCTGGGAGGAGGCCACTCATTAGTAATGCTTCCTAAGGGGAGGCAAGGTCTGATGAGAGGAGTTGCCCATTGGCATGACCAACAAGTGTGGGGGTGGGGAAAGGGAAAGTGGGCAGGACATATAATACAAAAAAAAAAGATTAGATGGAAGCACAGATAGTCAAGTTCGCAGTGCACCTATAAGATCCACAGCTAGCTGCAGCAACCCTGGAAGAAGTCTGGAGGGGTAGAAGAATGGCTTGTAAACCCAGAGTGGACATGGGTCACTGGGGACAGTAATTCAGTTTAGTTATAGTTATCCTAGATAGTACATTGTGCTTGGAATCTGTGTAGCAATTATGTAGGTGTTATTTTCTCCATGACAGGCTATGAAAGGAATTTAACAGATGACACTAAAAATGGTGCCAATAACATGTGTTAAGTCATAAAGGGAAGAAAAAGGACTAAGTCAGAAACTGTATTGGGAATAATGAGTGTAAAGTATTATGCAAAACGCAATGTGGGAGAAGGGTTTGAAATAAGTATTTGTGCCTCAGTTTTCACTGTACGTTCACAAGGTAACATTTCAATATAAACAGATAATAATGGAGGTGATAAGTTAAAATTTTATCAGGTACTAGAAAGCTAGGATCAGGCATTTTACCTCCTAATACTTTGTGCATGGTTTCAGACCACTTTATATAACAAATAGCTGGAAATGTGTATGCTTTCTTGTAACTGAAAAGTGACTATGATGGTGCCTTTGAATAGTGCATAATGGAGGGAGGTTATTCTGAAAAGTAATAATAAGGCTACTTAGAAACTGGCTGTGACATACATAGGAAAAAGTATTTGTACTACCTATGTCAGCACAGATACAATGAGAATAGTGTGTGTCAATCATACTTATTTTGTTATTATTAATGAGCGACTGCTTCAATGAATAGTCATAATTCAATATATAATGGGAATTTCTTAATTCTGAATTTCCTGAACTCTAGGAAGGCAAATTATTATGTACCTTGTAAAAGGATGAAGGGTAGCTCAAATGGACTGGAACAAGGTCAGCACTGATAAACTGCATATAAAACTGTTCACATGATAGGGTGGAGAATAACAGGCTGCATTTAAATTGGAACCTGTGTACTGAGAGACAGCCTTACAAGACTATCTGCAAATATATAGAGCTGAGTATATTTTTCTGTATTATTCTGTATTATAGAGCTAAATTGTTGCTTAGATATCTGTTGTCTTAATGTTCTGCAAATATACAGAGATCAGTATATATTTTTTTGGTTTTAAAATTTGCACTGTGATTCCCCACATCTCCGTTGAAACTGTCTTCCCCACTCCCCCTCCCTGTTCTTGGTAGTAGTTTAAATTTGGTGGCTTTTGCAGTGCTCGCCCCACTGTAGATTTGATCTAGGACACTCCCCCAGTCCCATCTCTTTACCGCATTCTACCTAATAAACCCTTTCTGCACTTGCTTTTAGTCCTTTTTAATTTAATTACATTTTTTCAAACTGTGTGTGGACTAATATTGCTACATACTCAAGTGTGCCAGCTTGCACTGCATGTGAATTGTTTTTACTACTGTTTTTGCTACTTTTCTGGAAAAAAAAATTGTAAGCCTTTTTCCAACCTTTCCTGTAATTAGTGTTCCAGATACAGATTTGCTGTATCCAGGACTGTTTGTAAGCTTCTGAGCCCCCAAGCCTTTCTGTCTTGGAGGGAAGCCTTCTAGCTTATCAGTGGGAGTAGTAAGCATCAGGTAACCTGTCTACCACATAGGGAGTGGTTCTGGCCCAGAATTTGTAGTTATTGGCCGTTTGGGCAGTCTTCCATCTCTCACAACTTTCTAATTTGAAGGCCTGCATTTGCACTTGTTTCTGTCCTGTAACTCCTGGGCCCATCTCATTTGCTCACTCAAAAAAAATGTATCTGCTTTTATTGTATTTGTGTTTCTTCCTACTTTATTTTGCTTTTGCGTCATCTTAAAAGTACTCAATTGTATTTATTACTGCTTGGTGTAACTCATTCTAAGCCTTTTAGTTTAAGCACTTGGGCTTCAGACCAGTTGTTTTACATTAAGAAGGTTTGTGGTCTGCACTGTAGTGGCAGAACAGGTAGCTTACATCCTTCTAAGTTGGGAACTGCTGATTGAGGGCTCAGTGTCTGTTATCCTAAAAGTGTATTAATTCTGGTTTAAGCACTTGGGCTTCAGGCCAGTTATTTTACATTAAGAGGGCTCGTGGTCTGCACTCTTGTGGGAGGAGAGGCTGGACTCTGCCCTTCTGAGCTGGGAATTTCTGGTTAAAGGCTTATAGTGCCTGCATATTTGAACTGCTTCTTACTGAAATTGGTACACCTTGTTTGCTGTAGCATAGACTAGATCCAGGCCTGCTGAATCTAGCTTTGTTTGTATAACTTGAGCACTAATCCAGGCATTCTTTAAAGTATTCAGTTGTATTTATTACTGCATGGTAGTAACTTGATTAAAGTGTAGCTATTATTCTAAGTCTTTTGGATTTAGCACTTGGGCTTCAGACCAGTTGTTTTACATTAGGAATGTTTGTGGCCTGCACTGTAGTGGCAGGAGAGGTAGCTTACATCCTTCTAAGTTGGGAACTGCTGATTGAGGGCTCAGTGTCTGTTATTCTAAAAGTGTATTAGTTCTGGTTTAAACACTTGGGCTTCAGGCCAGTTATTTTACATTAAGAAGGTTCGTGGTCTGCACTCTTGTGGGAGGAGAGGCTGGACTCTGCCCTTCTGAGCTGGGAATTTCTGGTTAAAGGCTTATAGTGCCTGCATATTTGAACTTTTTCTTACTGAAATTGGTACACCTTGTTTACTGTAGCATAGACTGGATCCAGGCCTGCTGAATCTAGCTTTGTTTGTATGCTTGCTTGTTTGCTTGTTATTTCCCTAAAATGCTCATTCCACCTAAAACGCGGCTTTTCAGCACTTCTGTGGATCCCTAGTGATATCTGCATTGCTTACTGTACTTATTTCCTTGTCTCACTTGAAAGAAAGTAACTGGTTTGGAGTCTGACATGGCTCCAGCAATTCTAACCATGTGGGTTCTGTCCTTGAGCCAGTTTGCAACCCATCTAGTGACATAGGGGTTTATATTTAAGCTGGTGAGCTTATCTATAATGCCCGAGTGGGGTATTGTATCGAAGGCTTTTGCAAGGTCCAGGTAGGCTGTGTGGACCACCTTCCCCTCGTCAATGGCCTTGGTGACTGTTTCAAAGAAATCAACTAGGTTTAAGAGGCAGGATCTGCCCTTAACAAAGCTGAACTGGGTAGGATCCAGTGTCTGTAGGTCCCCAATATCTTTATTTATGAGGCCCATGATGATCCTTTCCATAGCTTTGCAGACCAAGCTAGTCAGGCTTATGGGGCGATAGTTTCCAGGATCCGTTGAGGCACCACCTTTGTGGAGAGGGACCAATGTTGCTGTACACCACTCTTTGGGTACATATCCTGTAGTAAGGCTGTGATTGAACAGTAGTTTTAGGTTTGGGTTTAGCTCTTCTTGGAGTTCATGTAGGACGCAGCCCAGGACACCGTCTGGTCCCACTGATGCTGTGTTTTTTGCTTTGAAGAGGGCGGCTCTTACCTGAGCATCTGAGATGTCAGGGGGGCAGCACTCTGCTGGGATAGATATTTGCCCTTTTGGTGTGGGAGGGAGAAGTTTGCACTGAACCTGTCAGCTAGGATGTTGGCAATGTCTGTGGGTTCGGTGTATTTTTTGTCATTTTGGACTAATTCTGAGCATATCTGGGAATTCACACCCAGGTTCCTAACATAACTAAAGAAAGCCTTGTGATTATCCTTAGTGTCCTGTGCAATTTTTCTCTCGAAGCTGGCCCTAGACGATTTTATGAGTGCCCTTAGTTTTTTGCTAATACTGATCAGAGATGCCTTCCCTTTTTGGGATTTTGCTCTATCATGTAGTATCTTCCTCCTTCTATTGTATAGTTTGTTTATGGCTGGGGTCCACCAGACAGGACGTCTGCCTTTGGAGGATTGGGTCTTGGTTTTATTTGGGATTGCATGATCCATGCATTCCTGAAGGTGTTCATAGAATGCGTTTATAAAGGAATCTGCAGTCTGGGCCGTATTTTCCACAGGCCCGGGGGCTTTGAAGGATTCCACCTCGGTTTTGAGGAGTGTGAAATTTGCTTTAGAGAAGTTTTTCACTGTGGTTTTCTGGGCAGGGGGTAGGGTCGGGATGTGAATATCCAGTGAGATTAGTTTATGGTCTGATCTTACCAGTGAGGGATACACTTCTGGTCTGGAGCATAGAGTCCCCATGTTGGTGATGATCAGATCCAGTATGTTTTCCCCTCTTGTGGGAGTGGTAACAAGTTGTTCCATAGCATTTGAGTTTATAAATTCTAGGAACATTTGGGCTAGGGTGTTGGAGCTAGAGTAATGCCCCCAGTCTATATTTGGGTAGTTGAAGTCGCCCAATATAATGGTGTTTGGAGAGACCTTCATATTTTCCAGTGTTCTCAGGAAGGCCGAGTGGGGTTCCTGGGTTTGGGAGGGTGGTCTGTAGCAGGCTATAAACTGGAAGGCAGTTTTACCCACTGTTAGTTGCACATGGATAGTCTCTGATGCTTTGTGCTGTGCCACCAACCTGGAGGTGTGGGTATCTTTGATGAATATTGATACTCCCCCTCCTTTTGTGGTTTGGTCCAAGTTTTGGGGCCAAAAAGCATGGTATGAGGTATAACCTGGTAGTGCTGGGGTGCTCTCTGGAGCCTTGAACCAGGTTTCTGTTACTGCACAGATATCGATATTCTCCATGCTAAGGAGAGTTTCAAGTGCATACATCTTGAGGTTTAGACTTCTGGCGTTGAGTAGCATTACTCTTAGTTTCTTATCCCTTGTGATACCTATGGAGGTGGGTTTGTCTTTTGAGCCTTGCCTAAAAAAGGCACTATGGGGGTAGCAAGAGCCTTTGCCAATATCCGAAAGCCCAGGGGTGACAGGTGCAAGCCGTCCCTAGCAAAACATCGTGGCTTGTCAAGCATGTCATCCCAGGCTGACAGGCATTGGATCCCCTTTGAATGACACCAATACTTAAGCCAATTGTTGAAATTGATCATCTTTTCTTCATATTGTGGCATCATTCTTGGTGAGGGTAAGATGCTACTCAAGGTCAGGGTCTTACCAGCCTGGGCTACATGCTCAGAGAGCTCCTCTATGTCTCTTTTCATGTAGTCCATGGAGGTACGTCTCAGGTCATTCACACCAGCATGGACAATGACTGAGTCATATTTGTACTTGCCTTGGAGTGACCTGAGTGCTTGTGTTATGTGGCAGATCCTAGTGCCCGACAGGCAGCTCACCGTGACCTTCTCCTTTTCAGCCTGGTGAGCGGGACGTCAGTGTGCCTGACGATAGAGTCACCTATTACAAGTGTATCACATGTGTTGTTTAGCCTTAAGGGCTGTGACTGTTCATCACACTGGCTTTGTGAGCTATGTGTTGCATGTGTTTTGTTTTGGGGTAGTGGTTGCTTGGGTGTCTGCTTTGGAGGTTTCTGCTGCTTAGGCAGATTTTTATTTAGAGCCTCCGAGTATGTTTTTGTATGTTTATGTGTTTGATTTGCTGTCATGGTAGGTCTATGTGAGACTGGAATTGTAGTGAGTGTGGTTTCCTTCTCCTCCTGACTGGTTACGCCAGTATTGAGTTGAGAGAGCTTAGCCTCCAGTTTGGCTATATGGTTGCATCTCTCACATGTGTTGGAATTTGTTGGGAGGAGGAGAGGGTTGTCTGTGTACATGAGGCAGTTGTAACATTGCCTCAAGATTCCCAGATTCACCAGCTGGACCGGAGAGGAGATTGACAACTGACCTTTGGACATGCTAGAATAGTATTGGGAATTCCTTTATAATTGAAAAAAGGGCCAATGGGGAACAAGGTACTCAAGGGGAGTTTGTGAGGGTGTAGTGCTTTTAATTTTTTAGTGCTGACTTATATAATTGCTTTAGTGAGCAAGTGCCAGGTAACTTAAATGCAATGTGTTACAGGTAACTTAAATGCAAAAATGACAAACAGTAACTTTCTTTCAAGTGAAACAAGGAAATAAGTACAGTAAGCAATGCAGATATCACTAGGGATCCACAGAAGCACTGAAAAGCCGCGTTTTTAGGTGGAATTAGCATTTCAGGGAAATAACAAGCAAATAAACAGCAAGCATACAAACAAAGCTAGATTCAGCAGGCCTGGATCTAGTCTATGCTACAGTAAACAAGGTGTACCAATTTCAGTAAGAAACAGTTCAAATATGCAGGCACTATAAGCCTTTAACCAGAAATTCCCAGCTCAGAAGGGCAGAGTCCAGTCTCTCCTCCCACAAGAGTGCAGACCACGAACCTTCTTAATGTAAAATAACTGGCTTGAAGCCCAAGTGCTTAAACCAGAACTAATACACTTTTAGAATAACAGACACTGAGCCCTCAATCAGCAGTTCCCAACTTAGAAGGATGTAAGCTACCTGTCCTGCCACCACAGTGCAGGCCACAAACCTTCCTAATGTAAAACAACTGGTCTGAAGCCCAAGTGCTTAATCCAAAAGACTTAGAATGATAGCTACACTTTAATCAAGTTACTACCAAGCAGTAATAAATACAATTGAATACTTTAAAGAATGCCTGGATTAGTGCTCAAGTTATACAAACAAAGCTAGATTCAGCAGGCCTGGATCTAGTCTATGCTACAGCAAACAAGGTGTAACAATTTCAGTAAGAAGCAGTTCAAATATGCAGGCACTATAAGCCTTTAACCAGAAATTCCCAGCTCAGAAGGGCAGAGTCCAGCCTCTCCTCGCACAAGAGTGCAGACTATGAACCCTCTTAATGTAAATTAACTGGCCTGAAGCCCAAGTGCTTAAACCAGAATTAATACACTTTTAGAATAACAGACACTGAGCCCTCAATCAGCAGTTCCCAACTTAGAAGGATGTAAGCTACCTGTTCTGCCACTACAGTGCAGACCACAAACCTTCTTAATGTAAAAAAACTGGTCTGAAGCCCAAGTGCTTAAACTAAAAGGCTTAGAATGAGTTACACCAAGCAGTAATAAATACAATTGAGTACTTTTAAGATGACACCAAAGCAAAATAAAGTAGGAAGAAACACAAATACAGTAAAAGCAGATAATTTTTTTTTTTTTTTTGTAAGTGGAAAGAGAGAAAGGAGTAGCATAAACTAAGCTGATTGGCCTTCTCAAATGTTCTCCCTGTACTGGGTAGAATGAGGTAATGACACTAGACTGGGAGGAGGGTCCCAGATCAAATTTACACTAGGGGCAGGCAACTGCAAAGCCACCAACTATAAAAACACTACACCAACAGGGAGGGACGGTGGGAAACAAACTGCAGAAATGTTTCTCACAGCTGAAAAGCAGCAGTGAGCCTTTAAATGAAAGTTTTAAACAGCTAAGGGAGCCTCTAGAAAAAAGAGTTTAACTGCAACAAGTTATCAGAAACAAACAACCCAACAGATGCTTAATAAAAGTGGACAATTTCCAGTTAATACCTCACACACAGTGAAACTAGCTAGAAAAATACACAGTACACAAAGTGCTATAAATAACAAAGAAATAAAGAACAAAATAAATAAAAAACAGGATACTTAATGTTATATATTATAGCTCCGAGTTTCCTCAGTGTCCTTCCTTCGATCAGTTCAGTGTGAAATGGCAGAACACTCACAACTCACAAGTCCCTCATTGACTCTCTTCAAGAGGAATCTTGATGAGTGGATGGGAGATCGTAGGTTTACCCCGGGTATCACTTATGTGTCACTGTTAGACAGAGGCACAGTATACTAACCTTGAAAAAGGGTAAAGCAAAATTAATTTAAAATGGGTGGCGAAAGCCAAACACACTCTGGCTAGGCTTATAAATGCCCTAGGGCAGATAGCCTAGTATGAACCTATGAACCTATGAACCTATAGTAACAGTGTGGGTGGTCTTACTGGCCCAAGACAGTTACTAATGAGAAGTCTCAGAAATATGTTTATGATCTGATTTTATTGACAGTACTAACATCTCATGCTTTTGAAAGCTAAAGAAGCTTTCCAAGTTTGTATGCAGGTGGCCTAAACAGGATTTATAACTAATTGGCTGGAGGAATGTTTGCTAACTGGTTCATGGCATTAGTTCAGGTTTATTTTGACCTAGTATGAGGTATACACTTTGGTATTAGAAGTACTAGCTGAATGAATAAGCTGAATAGCTCCGGAAGTTGTGAAGGCAGAAAATTATTTAATTATGTTCTAAATTAATCAAAGTTAAATGATATGCATTATGCAAAGTGACTTCTGTTAAAGCAGATAAAGTATGATGTTATATGCTTATAGGGATTGATCTGAGAGAAATTCAGGTTACCTTTTCTCTTACCAGACAACTGGAAAGATCTTAGCTTTATGTGCTTTTGAAAAGTGTATTTACTGGAATAATAAAGCAGGTGGGGAACTGAAATATATGAAAACAGGTTCTTCATGTAAACCGAGGGTGGGAATGTTGGCATAAGGGGAGGAGACTTGCATAATGGTTAAGGTGTTTACCTTACAGACACAAGGCGCTGGGTTTGATTCTCACATGGGACAATTGGTTAGGCTTAAAATAGCCCACAAGGGCAGTTAGCCTATTACTAATCTATAAACCTATACAAACCTATATGTAGCATGAAACAGAGAATCTTAGAAGATATGCTATAACTATATAACATTTTTCATGGTAACAGTGGGTTGTGGGACTTTCAAAGAAGAGAAGAACATAGAAAGGCACATTACTGACAAATCAAAGGAACACAATATCAGGAATGAAGAGAAACATTTTCAGTGAAGCTCCTATGGATCACTGCTATTTATCTGCATTACAGTTAGTAAAGGAAATACAATGACACACGGAAAAATAAGTGAAGTATGTGTTAGAATGCCAGTGAGAGACAGGATGGGGTGGCAGGGTAAGGCCATGATAGGCAGAATACGTTTACACTTTCTGTGATGGTATTATCTGCCTGAAGAATGGCATAATTTGCTGGCTCCATAATAGTGCCAAAGGTTAATAGGTAGTTTCTACACATGCAGTCCAGAAGGTCATTGAGGAGTTCAGCCAAATTTTACAATTCTCCCCAAACACTTTCTGGTTAAGTGACTTGTTTAGAGTCAGAGTAGGCAAATGGTGACTGAGGGAACCAAACCCTGGACTACAGGAAGCAGCTTGTTAACATTTCATACCTTTAATCCTCTATAGTAGGAATGCTAATCTTAATGTTTTTCATGTTTTCTGTAACTTTTTTATTTTATGTTTTTTTATGTTATTTGCTAACCAGGTAAACTCATTAGATATAAGTTTTGCTTCTCAGAGGTGATCCTGAGCCTTGTTTGGTTACATAACTTCCTTAGTGCATATATAAAGCAAACAGAAACTGATGGAATAAAACTCAGGACTGCAAAATAAAGCTAATTGCAGCATATATCCTTAATCCTCTATGCTAAACTGTCAGACTTCCAACATATTTTTTTACAGTGTATGTCTTATTTATTGTCTTTGTGAAATGATTTTGTACTGATAAATTAACATTATTTCTTTACCCATTACCATATTTTATGTAAGTTTAATTGCAGTGAATTCTACTCCCAAAAACACTTAATACTTGATATATAGTTTGGTACTTATAGTTCAAACATCTGCGTTATTTTATCAACACCTAAGCTTTTCAAAAGACTTTTAAAGTCTGTTTTTATCTGCACTTCCTTCAGTGGATTCTGATCCCTGAGAGATGAACTTTGTTTAAAGTCATTGCCAGTGGAGTCCAGTGTTCTGGTACATTGACATCACAGCTTGCAGATTGATTGCGTAATGCAAAACTTTAAAATGATTTGACACAACTCAGGCATCATGAGTAAAAATGTCTACTGTAACAGTTGCTGCAAGGCATTCAGCCACAAAAACAGACACCAGCAGGGAGTGTGGGTGCCCATTGGGAGTAATGATTCTTCAAGGAGAATGGATGCAGAAGGTTGGGAAAGTGATTACTTCGGCCTCGTCGGCTGTATAAATGGGTCTATAGCTCTAGGCTATTCTTGTCAGATTCACCAGTGGCACAACATAGGAAAAGGAAAACATTCAGTACTTAAAATATTTGACCTTGACAGAAATAATACCCTGTGTGTATTTTGGTGCTTTAACACTGAAGATTCTTACAGCATGCTGTCCTAATAAAGGTTTACTTTTGCAGTTCACATTAGTTTTCACTTTCTTAGATGACCATTCTCTAACACTTCTAGGGTTTCAGTGTCACTGTATATATTTACAAAAATAACTGTAAACAGGTGATGCACTTTTTTCCTGTAATACTATAATGCTAGTTTCTTTGTTTGAGCTGCATAAAAATATCATCTGCTTTGTAGGCATTTTTTTTTTTTTTTTTTTTTTTATGTCTTGGCCGCAAATGGTAAAACAAGAATATTTCTACTTCATCAGATTAGCTTCTGCTAGAAAGCTACACTTTTTGAGAAAGGCTGCACTTTGACACCAGGGGGTTTTCCCATTTGATAAAAAATAACGGTTTGAATTAACAGAGTTTTATATGTAGGTGGAGTAGCCTGACTATAGGCCAAAACTAGATTCCTTAACCAGGTTAAACAGCCAAAGAAATGTCTGCAGAACATTTCTTTATTTAACTTTGCTTCGCTTTTTCTTACATTTTTGTGAACACAAGCATGATATTGTCAATTGTAAAGGAGTACTCGAGCACTATACTACTGCCATAGGTTCATAGGTTCATAGGATGTTACTAGCCTATTGGCCCGGAGGCCCTTATAAGCCTAGCCAAGAATTTCGCCCATGTGGATTATGAATTTTGAAATGTATATCTAAAACACTAGTATAAGGCTATAGCCTTTACAAGCTATTAAAGTAGAAGTTTAGAATTCATAATTAGTGATATTTATTTTCACATTTCACATATGAATGAATCAATCCAACTTAAGAAGCAGCTAAGTTAATTTCTCATTGGATAAGCAAGAATAACTGTATTGCACTTAATTACTAAAAGCTTTTACAATTCCCTTTTATTTCTGCATACACTAATGAGGGCTGGACCAGAACTAGGGGTTATGTAACTCTATTTACATAGGTGGCATGAAATGGAATGACTAACACACTACCTTATAAGCATACCTCTCAAGCTGCAGACACTGATAATAGGAACAAAAACCTTTGAAAAGTAGGTACATCCAGCCAAAAATCTGAGCACTTAATTAGAATAAAATATGTGCACCATATAGCACATAACTCTTCCTACGTCTAGTAGGATTTTGGGATATTATTCAGAAACAGAAGTTTAAAAAACTCAGAGCGAAAAAATGATACAAAAATATATGCATATTATCAGACATGGTGTAAACTCTGTAGATGTTAATGAACAATATTCCAAAAATGTGCCTCACAAAGTAACTTACTTTTGCTTCTGAAAATGAAAACTGTAACATATGAGTTTTTTCTTTAAATTGCTGATGCCACTAGTACACTGATCACGTAGTCTGGGTTTGTGTGCACTAAACAGCTTTAAAAAGATGTATGATGTCAGGGAATTCAGAAAATTACCTGAAGAGGTAAATCAAGACAGAAAATAGGCACATACCTCCAAAATATGTACACTATGCAATGGGGTAAATTGTGCTTGAAAATAGGGATGTACCTCCAAAACAGGTACTGTTGAAAAGCCTGTTTATACATGATAACTATCCAGACGTTATCATTGTCTCATGTTTCTGTGTTAGCACATCCACTTTTATGTCTCTCATTGGTGTAATAAGACCTTGAAACAGCAGTAAGTTATTTTTTATTCTTTTATGGCAGTGCATAAAGGCTCATAGGTTAGTACTAGGTTCATAGGTTCATAGGTAGGTACTAGGCCATTGGCTCTAGGGCCTATTTAAGCCTAGCCAAACAGTACTCTGACTTTTGCCACCCAAGAAAATTATTTTCCTGTGCCCCTGTCAAGCAGAGCCACAGGAGTGATCCCCGGGGTTAATTTCCTATCTCCCATCCAATCATCAAGATTTTTCTTGAAGAGTGCCAATGAGGAGCTTTGTTTGATATAGATAGGTAGTTTGTTCCAGAGTATGGGAAGTCTCTGGGACAGGAATCTATCCATCAAGCATGTTCTATTTATTGTGGTGACAAGGTTTAGGACCCTAGAGCATGTAGCTTGGAAAGATTGGGATTTCTTTAAGTGGAGCATGTCCAACAGCTCTGGGTTTGACATAGCTTTGTATGTTAGGCAGAGATTGCCTCTGAGTAGGCGATATGCAACAGAGTAAAGCTGGAGTTTTTTAAGACGGTCTGCATAGGGCATCTGTTTGAGGCCGGTAATCCTCTTTGTGAGGTATTTCTGCGGCCTTTCCAGTTGTTGTAGATGTTTTGTGAGGTACATACGAAAAGAGGCATTGTACTCTATAATGGGTCTAATGAGTGATGAGTAGAGGGGAACAATGTCCTCTTTTTTCCTGAATGAGAAACCTTTCGTGATGAGGTGTGCCACATAGAAGGATTTCCTGACTACTGTGGCGATGTGATTATCAAAGGAGAGACTACGGTCCCAAGGTCTCTTATCACATTTTCGGTGTTAAGTAGACTATGTGATAGTTCATGGGTACAGAGTTTTTACCAAAAGGGATGACAGTGCACTTTTTGGCATTGAGCTTGAGGCCATGGCTTTAACACCAGGCATCTGTCTCAGTGAGGCCCTTTTGTAGAATGTCCACATCGTTAGGAGTTTTGATTATGGCTACTAGTTTGCAGTCATCTGTGAACTTTGTTAGCCAAAGCCCTTCTGTGTTAGCCTGTACTTCAGAAAAGTAGATACCAAACAGGAGAGGACCCAGGACTGAACCTGTGGTACTCTACTTGTCACTGGTCTGAAGTTGGATTTAGAGTCTGCTACTTTCACAGTGTGGGTTCTGTCAGTGAGCCAGTTGGCAACCCATCTTGTGACATAGGGAATTATACCTAATTTAGTGAGTTTATCTATAATTCCAGAGTGGGGGATGGTGTCAAAAGCCTTGGTGAGATCTAGATAGGCTGTGTGAACCACCTTTTCCTCATCTACGGCTTTGGTGACCGCTTCAAAGAAGTCTATCAGGTTTAGGAGACATGATCTGCCTTTTACAAACCCGAACTGGGTAGGGTCCAGAGTTTGGAGATTACCAATGTCATTGGTTATAGGTTCCATGATGATACATTCTATAGCCTTGCAGACCAGGCTCATCAGGCTGATGGGGTGGTAGTTCCCAGGGTCCGTGGTGGGTCCCCCTTTGTGGTGTTGGATAACCGTTGCTGTGCACCATTCAGTGGGCACAAAGCCTGAGATGAGGCTATGACTGAACATGGTACTTAGGTGGTGTGCCAATTCGTTCTGTAGTTTGTGTAGAACGCAGCCTGGCATGTTGTCAGGTTCTATGGATGCTGTGTTCTTGGCTTTGGAGAGTGTGGTTTTTACCTGTGCAGCCGTGATTACAGGAACTCTGCCTTCTTCCAGTATAGAGATGGGCCCTTTAGGGGGTGATAGAGGGGTAAAGTTAGCACTGAACCTATCTGCCAGGACGTTAGCAATATCAGTTGGTTCTGTATATTTAGTGCCATTGTGCTGTAACTCAGAGCAGACCTGAGTATTGCCATTGAGATTCTTGACATAGCTATAGAATGCTTTGTGGTTGTCTTTAGAATTAGTGGCAATTTTGTTTTCGTAACTAGCTTTGAGGATTTTATGAGGGATCTCAGCTTCTTACTGAGGCTGACCACGGAGTTCCTCCAATCATGGGATTTTACTCTTTTTTGCAACAGTTTCTTTCTTCTGTTGTAGAGTTTGTTTATGGCAGGGGACCACCAGATTGGCTTCCTTTTTTTGGAGGATAGCATCTTGGTTCTGTTAGGGATTGCATGATCCATGTACTCGTGTAAGTGCTTATAAAGTGCATTTGTATAGGATTCAGCAGTCATACCTCTATTGTCCGTCAGCATGGGTGTCGTGAAGTTTGCCACTTCTGTCTTAAGAAGCGTGAAGTTGGCTTTGGAGAATTTTTTTACGGTGGTTTCCCTAATGGGGGGTGGGATGTGGATGTCTAGGCTGATTAGCTTGTGGTCAGATCTGACCAACGAGGAACTGACTTCTGGTGTGGAACACCGGTTGCCCATGTTGGTAATGACCAGGTCTGGGATATTGCTGCCCCTGGTGGGGGTGTGGATAAGTTGATCTAAGTCTTTGGAATTTATGAATTCCAGAAAACGTTGAGCACAAGATTTGGTACATGAGTAGTTTTCCCAGTTAATGGTGGGGTAGTTGAAATTGCCCATTATTAGGGTGTTAGGTTGTACCCTAATATTTTCCAGTGTGTCAAGAAATGAGGAGTGGGAATCCTGGGGCATGGTGGAGGATCTGTAGCAAGCTACAATCTGAATTGCGGTCTTGCTCAGAGTTAGTTGCACTTGGATAATCTCGGATGCATTATGCTGAGCAACTAGCCTGGAGGTGTGGATATACTTAATGAATATGGACACGTCTCCACCTTTAGTGTTTTGGTCCAGGTTAGGTGGCCGAAAGGTGTGGTATGAATTATAGCCTGGTAATGCAGGGGTGCTCTCTGGAGCCTTGAACCAGGTCTCTGTCACTGCACAGATGTCGATGTTCTCCATTTTAAGGAGTGCCTCGAGTGAGTGCATTTTGAGGTTTAGACTTTTAGCATTAAGTAGCATTACCCTCAGATTTTGCTTGCTTGTGCCTGTTACGGTGGTGAATTTGCTATTTGAACCTTGCCTAAAAAAGGCACTATAGGGGTGGCAAGAGCCTTAGCCAGTATCTGGAATCCCAAGGATGACAGGTGCAGGCCACCTCTGGCAAAGCATCGTGGTTTGTCGATCATGTCATCCCAGGCAGACAGATACTGGATCCCTTTAGAATGACACCAGAAGCTTAGCCAATTGTTGAAGTCAATCATTTTGTCCTTGTACTGTAGTATCATTCTAGGTGATGGCAGGATGCTACTCAGGGCTAGGGTCATACCTGCATGATTGGACAGCTCCTCCATGTCTCTTTTCATGTAGTCCAGGGAGGTACGTCTCAGGTCATTCACACCAACATGGACAATGACAGAGTCATATTTGTACTTGTTGTGGAGTGACCTGAGTGCATGTGTTATGTGGCGGATCCTGGCACCTGACAGGCAGCTGACAGTAACTTTCTCCTTGTTTAGCCAGGTAAGTGGAACATCAGTGTGCCTGACTATAGAGTCACCTATGACTAGAGTGCTGGGTACGTTGTTATGCCTTATGGGCTATGGTTGAGTGGCACACAGAGTTTGTGGGCTATGTGTCATTTGGGTTGTGTTGGGGGGGTGGAGATTGCTTGCGTTTCTGCTTTGGAGGTCCCTATTGCTTGGGTAGATTTTTATTGAGAGCCTCCACGAATGTAGGTGTGTGTTTTGTGTTTCTATGTGTGTATTTAGGTGGTGTAGGTTTTGTTAGACTATGTGATAAGTGTGGTGTGGTGCAAGTGTTTACCTTCTCCTCTTCACTGTCTAGTCCAGTCTTGGGTGAAGAGAGCTTTGCTTCCAGTTTAGCTATATAAGTGCATCTCTCACAGGTTGTAGTGTTGGGTGGTAGGAGGAGAGGGTTGTCTGTGTACATAAGGCAATTGCTGCATTGCCCCAAGATGCCCAGATTCATCAGGTAGACAGGAGAAAATACCGGGAGCTGACCCATAGACATGCCTGGATAGGTGCTTATTTATTAAGTACTAAAAACTGTTTTCCTCTAGACAAGTGAGGAAAGTTGAGTGCTGTAGTTATTTGTTGCTTATTTAGTGCTTACAATGAGTTCTGAACAAGTGCTGAGCTCAAAGAAACAGATTTGAGTGCTGAAACTAGAAAACTGGCTAGTTCCAATAAACAAAATTAAGATAGAAGGCTTCCTTCCAACACAGAAAGGCTTGGGGGCTCACACACTAGTCATGTATCCTAGGAAGTATTGTCAATAAATTTATGTACCTCCCTTTTTGATAACAGCCATACCACTAATTGGGTCTATATTATAACATCAAATTCTAAAAAGATAGAATGTTATAATATCGAACCCTAAATACCGAAATCCAAAAACATCGAACAGTCAGAATAGCGAATTTTTTCCCAGGGAAAAAATTTGCTATTCCGAGAAACATACACACAACACAATCACACATAAAAAACAGCAATCCACACACATACACTTAAAATCCTACCCCTAAACCTAAACTAAACTTTACATACACTACTAGCTATCCACTTACCTTAACCCAACCCTAAACCTAAGGTCCGTCACTATCGCACTCACCTCACCCGCTCCCTAACCCTAACTCACCTAACCTGCCCCCTAACCCTAACCTTACACACAACCGCACACTTACCTGACCCATGCCCTAACCCTGACTCACCTAACCCACCCCCTAACCCTAACTTACACACAATCGCACACTTACCTGACCAGTGTCCTAACCCTAATGTCCACACAACCACACACTTACCTGACCCGCTCCCTAACCCTAACTCAGCTAACCTGCCCCCTATCCTTAACCTACACACAATTGCACACTTACCTGAACCTGACCCATAACGTTCCAATATATTGAATGCTGAAAACAGCGAAGCCACAGCAATGGCCCACCAAATTCTTTCCCTGGGAAAGAATTCAGTGTCCTGCACCTTCGCTGTTTTCAGCGTTCGACATTACGGGGTCGATATTATAACATTCGATCTTTGTAGAATTCAGTGTTATAATATAGACCCCTGCTAATTATGGGGGTAGATTTATTCATATCCATCTAATCATTAGCACTTTATTTGAAGACAGCTAAGGTGTTACACCATTTAGCTTGATAGGAAAGTTTGTTTCCCAGGAAGGGAATGCACTGGGTAATGAACCTATCACTCCATGAGTCCAATTTATGTTATGATGTAAGCTGAGAGTTTTGGAGCATGTGTTCCTAATATTACCAGAGTTTCTGAGGTACTGAAAGTAAAACAGGATCTTTCATAATCAGCAAAACAAGATAGAAATTTCCACACAGGAGTCTGTAGAAAACAGGAAAAAAGTGAGATAGTTTTTAATTTATCCAGATAGCTACAGAAACTTAGCTATTTTATTCTGTTGGTTAGGAAACAGTGAGGTCTTTCAGATTGTGATATATGTTTAGTATGATACACATCACTCAGAATGTTATAGTCAATGATTGCCCTAATGAGGGGGAATATAAGGGCACGGAGATCACTTAGGACCTTCAGGATATACCTTTGATAATTAACTGGGCAATCAAAGAAAGGTTTCCTTACTGTAGCTAATAGGTGATGATCAAGGCTGAGGTCAAGGGGAAGTTCATTGTCAATGAAACTGCTGAGATGACTTAGTGTATCCACTTTAAAGACGGTTTCATTTACATCGTAATTACTGCTAAAGACTTATTTGCCAAATGTGACTATACCATCTTTGTTTTCATTAGGTCTAAGGCCATGGTCCAAACACCAGTTGCTGATGATATCTAACCATTTTTGAAGACTATAAGCATCTGTGAATGAACTGGTCACCTACAAACATTGGAGATTAGCCATCACATCCGAGATCTTGATTCCATAGAGCAGGGGCCTTAGCACAGAACCCTGAGGGACTCCACTAGTGATTAATCTACTAGATGACAGGAAATACCAGCTTTATCCTGTATTATGTATGATCAGAGGGCAATTGGTACTCTATTAAGTGTGCAGAGGATAACATTTAAGCCAGTATGTTAATCAATGCTGCCTACATGATGAATCATACAAAATGCCATAGCCAGGTTAAGATAAGTGGCATAGACAGCACAACCTTCATCAAGAGCATCAGTTACACCCTCAAAAAGCCAGACAGGCAAGCAAGACCTTCCCTTTCCAAAACCATACTGACGAGAATTGTGTGCTTGTACGTTAGCAGTTTCACTGATAATTAGACTGACTAGCATCAGCTGGATGGTTTTACAGACATTACTAGCAAAGCTACTGAAATGATAATTTTCAGGGTCAGTTAGAACACCATCCTTATGTAGAAGCACAACAACTGCTGTTTTCCAGAGGTCTGATACATACCTTGTGGAGAGCTGAGGTTCCAATTTTAAGGAGCAGTTCACCAATAATGTACTTTGAACTAACAATAAATTAGTCTGGAACATTGCCTGAGCTGTTATTTTTAGTTTTGATAATAGTTTCCAGGATCTAGTCCATAATAATAATGGAAAGAGGCAAAAATGGTGGAAAAGAACTGAGTAAGTCACAAAACAAACCAATAATCCACAAAAGCACTCAGTCCGGCACACTGGCTCCAATAAAGGCAAAGGAAAATCACAGCACCAATATCAAAGGTATAAAAACTTTAATAATTTGATGTGCATTTTTTATACATATTAAAGTTTTTATACCTTTGGAAGAACTGGTCCTGCGATTTTCCTTTGGCTTTATTGGAGCCAGTGTGCCAGACTGAGTGCTTTTGTGGATAATAATGGAAAGAGCCATGTTAAAAGATTCAGGAAAAGGGACACTGGGATTTAAAAGAGGGAAACATTTTTGTTTGCCTCCATGCAGGGCCAAGTTCAATGGCTCCCCTGCTTGCACCCAGTTGTCTCATTTGTTACACAGTAGCAGAAGCCAGGAATTCCCAAGGCTAGGTGGGATCTCTATAGCCCATTTGTTCTTATTCCTGAATCCCAATTAACTCTTCCATTCAGTGGAGAGAGTTGGGTAGCATAGGATGGGTCAGCTTTCTGCTCCTGTGAGGTGGCTTTCCCTCTCCCCTGTAGGAGCTTACCCCTCCTTTGTGATAACTTTTTTGAGTTTCGCTATGCGATACCCTCTGAAGGGAAGCATGCTTATACATGCACAATTCCCCTAAACCTACTGTATGACTTGCACATGGAAGAACACTTAGTGATCCCCCAAGGTGTCATCCACATAATGAGCCAGAAGCAGCTTCCTCCCCCAAGGATGGATGTGCCAGCAATTGCCGCTCACTCCTATCCTCCCTCACCAGTTCCTACAGGAACACTAGTCGATATTTAAACTCAGAACACCTGCAACATAATCAGGGCTTTATCCCATCTCTACCCCAGATCTGTCAGGGAGGGGAATATTTTGAGCTAAATTTGTCAGCCAGGATATTTGCAATGGCCTTGGTTTAACAGCAGGTATCAAACTCATAGCTAGATTATGTGGCACACTGTGCAGTTGCCAGAACTCCAACCCCTTTGACTCTAAGTTGAAAATAAATAAAAAAGTCTTCTCAAAGCAAGCCAAAAGCAAGCTCAACTATTCTAAAACTGTAGCAAACTACTTGCTGCAAATGTAACAAGCAGCTTGCCACAGTGAAAACACCACACATTAAGAGTTTCAGCATTTCGTCTGTGACCATAAATGTAGTACTGGCATTCATTTCTGGGTGATGTCACTGCACCACCACAGCTTCAGCATCTGCTGATCATGCCCCATGACACCTTATGCCCAGGGTAGCTACCCTCTTGCCCCTCTTTCACTGCACCTGTGATAGGTAGTGCTATTCATTTTGAGTTCAGTGCGATATTGAGCATTTCTGCTAATATCCCCATTATAGTTGAAAAAAGCCTTGTGATTATCCTTCAAGAATTAGCTATCTTCAAAATGTATACACCCTTACTCCTCCTAATGATGAGTTTAAGAGCCCATCAAATCTGTTTATACTCCTCAGTCAAAGTAATGGTAAATTTCTTTATATGAACCATATTATATTTTCCTTCTATTATAAAGTAATTTTGCCTGGAAGTACCACTATAGGAGTTTATCTCTGAATTTCCACTATATATATATATATATATATATATGTGTGTGTGTGTGTGTGTGTGTGTGTGTGTGTGTGTGTATACTGAATAGGTGTTGACTTATCTAAACATTGGTTGGAATGACAGTCAAAATAACGAGTAAATGTGGTGGCTTTAGAGGCTGGGTTACCATGGCACAAGCCACTTTTGGAATTCTTAAAGATCTCAGACAGGGATAAAAGGATGACTTTGAAACAGTCCCTGAATGTAATTGAATTTGTAAGCAGTTTGGTATTACTTTAACTAACAATGCCAAAACTCCTTAAAATATCATAACATCTTAACGTTACATCTTAGTGTGAACAATTAACAGAAAAGAGTTTAATAATGTTGTTCTGCTTATTATCTGATGTTTCCACTTTTATCAAATCTAATGAAGGCAGTATGCATATATTAGCTCTTAATGTGATTGCCAGTTGTTCTAGGAAGTACACCAGGATTTTCTGACATTTATAATTATTGTTATAGCTTATGAGTAGCTTTTTGTTCCAAATGAGATCAAGTTCTTATGATACTAGCATTTGCAGTAGCAATACGTAAGGAATTCCTTATAACATCTACTTTTTAACTGCAATCTAGAAATTGCTTAGGGTTTCTACAAAAGCATACAGACTGGCACTTAATTTGTCCCACTTAAATGTGCATAATTTGCCAGGGGCCCAATTACCATCTTTTTCAAGGTGATCTCTAGTCTCCTTAATTGTTACACTGTCTACAGTACACACTAAGCACTTTATTGGCTAATTGTTGTGTGGTGTTTGGGACTTGACTTTTGACTCCAAACAGTTGCTGTCAGTACTGAATAAATGTGACTTCTCTTAATAGAGTCCCTTTTCAGGCTATTAAATGAGACTCATTTCATTCAGCCCTTTCAAAGCCAACAAAGTAGCATTAGATTCATATAGCTACAAGTGTGGCAGCCCCAGTAGTCTATTCCCAAGTCTAATCCATTTCAGTATATCTGAATTTATGTGGCTACTCATTTCGGCATATGTTGACTTCTCAACAGCAAGACAAATTGCTTTCCCACCTCCTCTCTTCATTTTTAGCCTTTTTCCTTTTGTACCATTTGTTAAATAAAAAGAATGAAAATAAGAAAAAAAAATGCTTTTTATTTATAAGAACTGCATGAAACCATAAAATAAGAGGATGATATGGAAAATGATGGCATAATTGTTTTTACTTAATTATGCATAAAACTGTGTTTGTACGTATGCACCCGTGACAGTATGTTTATATGTGTGTGTGTGTGTGTGTGTGTGTGTGTGTGTGTGTGTGTGTGTGTGTGTGTGCAGGCAGCATATGGTATATGTGAATGTGTGTGTGTGTGTGTGTGTGTGTGTGTGTGTGTGTGTGTGTGTGTGTGTGTGTGTGTGCAGGCATATGGTATATGTGAATGTGTGTGTGTGTGTGTGTGTGTGTGTGTGTGTGTGTGTGTGTGTGTGTGTGTGTGCGTGTGTGTGCACGTGTGTGTGTGTGTGTGTGTGTGTGCATACACAAGTGTGTGTATGCAGGCAACATATGCTATATGCTATGTGCATCTGTGTGTGTATGTTTGTGTGTGTGTGTGTGTGTGTGTGTGTGTGTGTGTGTGTGTGTGTGTGTGTGTGTGTGCAGGCAGCATATGGTATATGTGAATGTGTGTGTGTGTGTGTGTGTGTGTGTGTGTGTGTGTGTGTGTGTGTGTGTGTGTGTGTGTGTGTGTGTGTGTGTGTGTGTGTGTGTGTGTGTGTGTGTGCGCGTGTGCATACACAAGTGTGTGTATGCAGGCAACATATGCTATGTGCATCTGTGTGTGTATGGTTGTATGTGTGTGTGTGTGTGTGCGTGTGAGTGTGTGTGCGTGTGTGTGCGCGTGTGTGTGTGTGTGTGTGTGTGTGTGTGTGTGTGTGTGTGTGTGTGTGTGTGTGTGTGTGTGTGTGTGTATACACAAGTGTGTGTATGCAGGCAACATATGCTATGTGCATCTGTGTGTGTATGTTTGTATGTGTGTGTGTGTGTGTGTGTGTGTGTGTGTGTGTGTGTGTGTGTGTGCTTAATGTTAGTTTCAATTCAGTGGCTGTCAATATGATCATTTGCTTCCAGCCGTAGTGTATTAACAATTATTAGTTCTCCAGTTAAGTCTTCTTCTTCTTCTTCTTTCTGCTTTTCCCGGTTAGGGGTCGCCACAGCAGATCACCTGTTTCCATTTCTTCCTATTCTCTGCATCTTGCTCTGTCACACCAACCACCTGCATGTCCTCTCTCACCGCATCCATAAAACTTATCTTAGGCCTTCCTCTTTTCCTCTTACCTGGCAGCTTCTTCCTTAGCATCCTTTTCCCAATATACCCAGCATCCTTCCTCAGCACATGTCTAAACCAATGCAATCTCGCCTCTCTTGCTTTGTCTCCAAACCATCCAACCTGAGCTGACCCTCTAATATACTGATTCCTAATCCTGCCCATCCTTGTCACACCCAGTGCAAATCTTAACATCTTTAATTCTGCCACATCCAGCTCTGACTCTTGCCTTTTTGTCAATGCCACTGTCTCCAACCCATATAACATAGCTGGTCTCACTACCCTCTTGTAGACCTTCCCTTTCACTCTTACTGGTACTTGTCTGTCACAAATCACTCCTGACACTCTCCACCCACTCCACCCTGCCTGTACTCTCTTCTTCACCTCTCTTCCACACTCACTATTACTCTGAACTGTTTATCCCAAGTATTTAAACTCATCCACCTTCACCAACTCTACTCCCTGCATCCCCACCATTCCTCTATCCTCCCTTTCATTCACACACATATATTCCGTCTTAGTCCAGCTGACCTTCATTCCTCTCCTCTCTAGAGCATATCTCCACCTCTCCAGGGTCTCCTCAACCTGTTCCCTACTCTCACTACAGATCACAATGTCATCTGCAAACATCATAGTCCACAGGGACTCCTGTCTGATCTCGTCTGTCAACCTGTCTATCACCAGTGCAAATAAGAAAGGGCTCAGAGCTGATCCTCGATGTAATCCCACCTCCACCTTAAACGCATCTGTCACTCCCATGGCAGATCTCACCGCTGTCACACTACCGTTGTACATATCCTGTACCACTCTTACATACTTCTCTGCCACTCCCAACTTCCTCATACAATACCTTCAGTTAAGTAGTCTTTCTTAATCAAGTACAAAATACTCATTTAATACTTGATTGCAAAACTCAGATGATTAATAATAAGCAAGTAATAATGCCTGATGTGGTAAGCAATTCAGAGAAATAATGTACCACTATGTGGTGTTTTAAGGCCTGATTCCACAGACAGAGCACTGCCCCATACCTGGATGGTCTATCATTATCTTTCTCAAAGAAAGCGTATGGCTAGAATTCCCCCAACCTACTAATTTTTAACCAGCTCTCCATGGCCCACCAAATACTCAACCAACCCGAAAAAACATCCCCTCTCAAAGGCCTAGTTACTCACTATTCCAATAACTGGACCCTGGGCTCCAGTAACAAAAACCTAGTAAACATCACTAAAAGTAACAATAATGCTGGTGACTCACTATACTCAAACAGTATCACCAAAATCTGAAACTCCCTACCCATCAATATTAGATCCACCTCCAGCACCACCAAGTTTAAGAAATTACTAAAAGATAACCTAACATCTGCCTGGCTCTGCTCATGTACTAACCCTGGATAACTTTCCCTCACTCAGATATAACCTCTAACTAGACTTCTATCCACTATATAACTCCAGTAACCTTCTTTTCCCTTACCTATATCCCCTTGTTTTCCTCACAGATGTAAACTGTATTCTGTCAGATGACATACTAAATGTACTGTAGAGGCTTAAAAAATCTAAGACATGCTGTACTGTATTTGTACTTTATGTGTTAATCTCATACGTTATGTATATATTTTTGTTGATTAATCTCCTGTGTATATTAATTGCTTTACTGCTGTCTGCTAGACTGCATAGTAAACATTTTCTTTGTTGTACTAGACATGTATTAGTAAACATGTATTTTGCTGGAGCTTTTCTCCACTGAAAATGGACACTGCTGTCTAGTCAGACTTTCCTGGTAAACAAATGTTAAATACATAAATAAATCATGTAACAACTACCCTGGTAGCTACTAATGCATTTAGAAAATGGGCAATCTGTGATTATCCTTTGATATGTTTTTGTGTCTTTTATTACTAAAATAAATATTGCAAAATAGTTTCTCTGACACAATCCTTTTAATACAATACAATACAATAGACACAGAATTATGAGTTTTTGGTTACATACCTAATAAAGGATAGAAAAAAGACAAAGAGACAGAGACACAGACATACAAGTACACACATTTGTTCACGTACATGCATACACATTCACAAACACAGACACACAGACACACACACACAGACACACACACACACACACACACACACACACACACACACACACACACACACACACAGTCAGAGTTTGTGTTTTAAAGTGTTTTTAGCTTATAAATAAGCATGGTTTGTGTTAAAACATTAAAATGATGGAAAAAGAATGCATGTAAATATTTCAGGTAAGCTGTTTCACTGTTTACTGCTCATTGAGAAAACAAGTTAGAAGGAAAGGCATCCTCCTTTACTCATTGAAAACAGCTATTTTCTATGATAAGTTAGCGAGTGAAAAAATGGTGCTGGAATAAAACTTTTCTCCCTATTGTTACATGATTTCATGCAATGATTAGGTCCTGTCTTTTTCGCAGGTTCTTCCTTTAAATTAATTCACCCTTTTGGAAGTGACCTTCCTTACCTGAAATAAATCTTCAGAGCTTTTGTACTTAATAATTGATGTGTTCACTCTTACAAACTGCAAATATATTATATATAGATATATCTATATGTATGTACATATATATATATATATATATATATATATATATATATATATATATATATATAGTCTTCACTGTGTAATATCTTAAACCTCCTGTAGCAGAAGTCCATGGGATATATGCAAATAACTCCTTATGGACATACAGTGTTTCAGCTACATGCCTTCTGATTGCCCATGGCTTTTTATATCCCATAGGCCTCCACTACAGAAGGTCTAATGTATTACACAGTGAAGACACCAGCTTGTCTGGGTTTTTCTTGCATTTTTTTACTGAATGGTTTGTCTATGTGACCTTTTTAACCTTTGGTTCGTTTTATACAGTAGAGGTTAAATAGTAAACATATGTGTTTTGTATACTGTTCTGATGTGACATTATTGTATGCCAGGTTGAATGGGTGCTTGACTTTAATTTGTGAGCTGACAGAGTATACCTCCCATCAAGACAGAGAAGAACAGATATTAATTACATGAAGGCATCTTCTGGAAGTAATTAAAAAAGAGGAAGGTAGACCTACAAGTCAGAGATACTTGCCTCTCAGTGCATCATCATCATCAGCAACAATCCTTTTATCCAGTTCTACTATATAGGGTTGGGGTGTTGTATCAACTGTCCACATCTGTCCTTTAATGGTCATTCCTGACTGTCACAGGTTTTCTTTTCTTTCAGGTAATACGTTTATCTCTTAGCTGGATATCCTTGGCTCCTCTTGCCTTCTTCCTGTTGCTCCCAAATCTTGTTAAACAAATCATTTTTTTGCTTTCCTGCAGACGTGAGTGAACCACCATAATCTGTTTTCCTTGACTATTTCTGCAGTTGGGGCTGCTTTGGCTTCTTGCTCTGATGTTCTTTTTCTTTACCTGTTCCATAATATAGCAATAACCCATGCCTGGGTATGGGTAATGCTGGATTTACCCATGGTTGGTGTGGTTTGGTCATGAGGGTGAAGCCCGTGTGGCCAAACAAAGACAACCGTGGGTAAGTCCAGCATTACCCACACCCAGAAGTGGGTTATTGCTATTATACAATGACATTATTTAAGGAAAAAAATACTTATTTTCCTTCAATAATGGCATCATATAATGCCTCCTTACTGCCCTTCCGCAGCTGTCTGGTAGTCTATGGCAGTTCTGATGTACTGCGTATGTGTATGCTTACACAGTACATCAGAGCTGTGGGTGGAAGCAACAGAGAAAGCAAGATCTCTGTTGCTTTTTACGAAGTGTCTCGCTATGTTAAAGGAGTTTAACATAGTGAGACAGCTTTAAAAAAAGCAACAGAGAATCTCCATTGCTTTCTTTAAAGCTGTCTCGCTATGTTAAACCCATTTAACATAGCAAGACAGCTTTAAAAAAAGCAAAGAAGAAAAGAAGATCTCCATTACTTTTTTTAAAGCTGTCTCGCTACGTTAAACTCCTTTAACATAACGAAACAATGACTAAACTGCAACGGAGATCTTGCGTTCTCTTTTGCTGTAAAAAAAGACTTATACTAATGGAAAAAGTCTGGGCGACCGGACCTTTTTCCATTAGTATAAGTCTGATTTACAACGTGCACACTGACCAATCAGCGTGCACATTTTGGAATATTAATGGGGGGGGTCATTGTATAATGTGAATTCTGTCATGCATTTCAGGCATTTCATCTCCATCACCCAAGTTTCAACTGCTCTACCTTCTATCCCTATGTTTCTATGCCACACAAAAGCAATGGTCAAATTGTTGTTTTATACAGCTTACTTTTCAGATTCTTTAGCATTTTCCTGTCACACACTGCCCGTGGTACTCAGTGCCAGATTGCTACAGCAATTCTGATTCTTCCTTTGACCTTTTCATTCAGACTTCCCTCCTCCACAACCACCTTTCAGATACTTGAAGCTGAAAACTTGTTCCATTATCTTTCTTTATATATCAGTTTTCACCTTCTTCTGAGTTCCCCCATTTGCTGCTAGGACAATTGTCTAACATCTTGTCTGTACTCAGTTTCTTCCCATGTGCTTCCAGTTTTGTATTCCAATCCCTTACTATTTTCTGAAGTTCCTGTTAAGGGTCTGCTTGTAGTGCCACATTGTCTGCATGCATTACTTTTGTTGAATTTTCCCCTAAGACCTGTTTGCTAATGTAGTCCATCACCATTATGAAAAGCAGTGGGCTCAGAGCCGAACCCTGATGCGCACTCACTCACTCCCACTGGAAACCCTTCAGTTAGTCCAAACACAGGTTGTACTTATCTTAGTAGGTCCTTGTACATAACCTGTACTAATTCTTTCAATGAACTTTGAATCAACTCAGGACTACCCAGATCAGCTTTTTTGGGAACTTGGTATATGCTTTCTCCAAGTCTAGGAATATCCAGTTGAATTTTTTCCTCATGTCCTGCTTCTTCTCTACTGTTTTCATTGTAAACATTGACTCAGTTGTGCTGCATCCTGATCTGAATCTGAATTTCTCATCTTCCATATTACTTTTACTAATCTGCATATCTCATTATGTTCAGCATCTTTATGCAGTGACAGGAGTTTGATACCTCTGTGCTGCCCATAGTTGTGAGTATCCCCTATATTCTCACACAATAGCAGTAGAATGTTTATTTTCCAATCATCTGAGTTATGTCTTTCTCTGAATAATTCTCCCAACATCTTGAGCATATCTACAGTGAGTTCATCATGATCATGATGCAGAGCAGAGCAAATATCAAGTGAAAGCACCTGCTGGAGGGACCTTAAAAAGAGAATTATAAATCTACAAGTCAGAGATGCTTGAATGTCAGTGCAAATGCAATATTTGTGTGAAAGAGGTGATTAACTCTCAGTGCAGAGAGAATATTCATTTGAAAGAGAGAGGGAGAGAGAGAGCGAGAAAATTACCTAGACAAGATATTTGCCTGTCAGTACACAGGAAGAGGTGTTCCAGGTACAGTTTTGCTTTCATTTAGTTTTGAACCTTAACTGTAAGTAAGGACGCAGCACTTGAAACTTTTGCCTCCAAAGTGTTTTATCCACTACACTGGTGGAAAATGTAGGCAAAACTGGGTGATCATACAGAATTATTTTCATTCCTGCTTTACAGCCTATAAGTGAAATGCATTTCCTTTGCTTGTTTCCCCAAATGAGTAGAGAGAGAATGATTAGTTTCTGTAACCAAGGAGAAAAAGAAATGTGTGTTGCATGTGAACTGTCACCTGTGCTTTTGCAAAATTGAGAACTCAAGAAAGCTTTGAAAGTTATGCTATAAAATAACATAATGATGCACTCTGTTGGCTATTCAAGAGCACAAATCTGCAGTAACAGGCAATGGAAGTACTAATGGAAAGATTGCTAAATATGAAGTTTTGTTTAGAACTGAGCAAATTAAACTTGTATATAGGATGATGTGGATGTGTGCAAACACCTAGAAAATAATATAATTTAAATGTAGGTGGATGGGGCACATCACTGAATCTTGTGTAACTAACAATGTCTCAGTATTGAAAGTATAACTGATGTGCTTAACAAACGTTATTTTAATAAAGCTGCTGGCAATGAAAATATGAATGTTATGCCTTTCAGAAATACAATATCAGTGCATCATTTTATAGAAAACAAACTAAAGGAAAATGTCAACATTTTTAATAAACTTATAAAGATAGACCATTACCTCTGTGCTACAACTGAATTACCTAAATTTACAGTATTGGTGGATGAGAAGGAATTGAAAGGATTGCTGGATTCAGGTATCAGATTCATTGTTATTAAGGAACCTTAAGTCTACAAGTGTAAACCTTCTAACAAGAGAAGTGATATGTGTTCAAGAGATAAAAAAGACTGCCTTACAACACATGGAAATTCATACAAGGAGGGTGAAGTATTGCATCTTGTGGCTTTAGTTCCTAAAGTAACAAGATGTTGCAATAGGTTAAGATTTTCCTCCGTTCAAGATACTATGGAAATTTGGAAAAGGGTAGGAGCAAATTACATAGGAAAAAAAGGGGAACTATGGGATCAATACATGCAGAGGAGGAATGAGGTTTAGTAGAAGGCAGGATTTGAATGAGCTATGTAATGGTTGACTAACAATGATTGGATATGTTAAAAGTTATGTATAATGTTTGCAGCTACAGTTGTGTCGCACAGTTTGGAATGTATAATGTTTGCAAATGAGATTGTGTCACTGTAGTTTATTGCCATTTATATAACTGTAACATGGCCTATGTCATACATGATAATTTAATAAAGATGTTTCTTGCTTAAAAAAAAAAAGATACTATTGAAATTGTGGGTGGGGCACACATTGGAACTCTGTGGCCTGAATATACTTCAGGTAAGAGTGGGGGAGGACAATACTAGTGGCGGGACACTCTGTTAAATAGTCTGTTGACAGAGAATATGCTTGAAGTAAGAATGGGAAAGGGCAGGAACAACAGCCTGGCACACTGTTCTGAATATAAATCTAATGAGAATGAGAAGGGGTAATTATCTACCTGACACTCTGTTAAAAGTACACTGTTCTAATTAAGAAAATTCTCAGTGAAAATGGGGGGTGGTAACAGATACATCCTGCAGTACTACTGAGAACACACCATTTGGAATGTACTCCTAGTAAGAATGGGAAAACAGCAGTCTGACACAGTGTTAAACACATACAGGAGAGGCTTATCAGCACCATGTGGTTAAGTAACTTGTCTGAGTCATGCAGTAGGCAAGTGGATTGGGGGAATCAAAACCAGAATGTCATGATGAAGCTCAATAGCAGGGGATAACCTTAACTCTCAGTAATAAATTGACAAACATTGTAACAGTGATTATGTCCCTGTAGGCACTCTTCCTAATGATATAGTAGCTCATGGAAGATTAGTATCACTTCTGTCAGTAAGACTGATCTTACCTTTGATATCTTAAATAATGATTATATTTCTGCAGACACAGTTATAAGTAAAAGCACCTGCTGGAAGAAGCTTAAAAAGAGAATTATAAATCTACAAGTCAGAGATGGTACAATTAAGCAGCTGCATTAATGAGTTAGTTATTCCTATTACATTTATTTTAACCAAGATCCATTTAAATAAGGAATCACCCCCCTTTATGGCCTATTATTATGTCTGGGGTAGATTTGTGGACCAAAACTATGCATGTTAAATTTCAGCTAAAGCTTTATGTGAGGAATATAACACAGAATATATTATATTTTGGTCATTCTTATACGTGTTTTGATATTTTACAGAAAAAAGTGAGATTAAATTGTTGATCTTTTTTGTATTTTTTGTAAGAGCTTGACTGTCTTCTCTTTGATCATGCGGGATTTCTGCCATATGGTATGGCTTCCTCCCACATCACAGAAACATATTGTAGGTAAATTATTGATCCTCCAAACTGACAACAGGTATGTGTGTGTGTGTGTGTGTGTGTGTGTGTGTGTGTGTGTGTGTGTGTGTGTGTGTGTGTGTCCAGCAATAGCCAAGCATCTTGTCCAGAATTAATTTCTCTGACTTGCAGCCACTGAGTGCCAATATAGGTTCCATTTCCTCACTGACTAAGAACGAGATAAAACAATGTCACAGTATGAATAAAAGAAGGAATATAAGATGTGGTTTCCTTAAATGCTGTTATCCTTAATGATAAACGTGTGGAATCAAGTGTTTCTTACACAAATTTCAATCAGTACAGTAATTATATTTTAGAACTGATTTTAGAAAGCTTTGTATTTATATTCAGGTGTCAGAGTGTTAAAATAGTCAGTGTTGCTGCCTCACAATGCTTGGTTTTCTATCACACATCTTGGCTGAAGTGCATTTTATTTTTTTATTTTGGTCTTCTCATGCCACATATTTTACAGGCCTAGCCCCAAGTACCCAATGTCCATTCTGACTCTACCAAGTAGTCTCCAATTCCCCCAGACCTGCTCCATTTTTGCTGGGGCTAGTTGTGGATCCTGAAGTTATCCTGGTGGCTCAGCTCACTTATGATTCTGTCTGTGGGAATTTTTTATGAATGACCTTCACAGTCTCTTTCCCCACCCCACCCCATGCTCATTGATTATGTCTGAGGCCAGCTCCCCTCTTTGGACCATGCCTCCTTAGGGAGTATAGCAATGAGTGTCCTCCCACATTGGATGGGTATACCAGCCCTTCCTTGCCACTCAGTCGCCAAAACCACTTAGCGAACCTGGGCTGGCTGGGCCATAGTCAGGGCTTTATCCCTATATGCCAACAGAGCAGTAGTTGGGGTGACTTTTGAGTAGACTCTATATATTTCTCCTTGTGTCTTTGAGGGGTTTTGCTAGGTTCTTCTGTTTCCTACCACATCACAAAGAAGTGCTATAGGGGAAATGGTGTTACTTTACATTGCCATAGGTATGCATGCTGTATGGCAGTGAGTGACTGCATGCATTTTGTGAAGAAGTGGTGCTATATTCAAGATTTTCTCTTCGGCCTTTTATCCAGAAAATAGTGAGATAGACGGCAACCTCCCTGCCACCTTGAACTAGATTAAGAGGCAAATCTGGGACTGAATGAGTAAATGAATGAATTTATATCTAATGGGAATTATTTTTACAATTATCTGGATCTTTGATGGATACCACAATGGCAGCTACAGTTTTATGGCTGATTGAGAAGAATGATTTATATTGAGTGACTGCAGTCGATTTAAGGACAATAGAGGTTATACATTTTAGACATACTGATTATTTATTTTGTGAAAAGATATGAGTTTCAAAATTGATGTATTCTGGGGATATGTTAACTCCTTTACTTCTTTATAAAACCGGATGTTGAGTTTAATATTTCTGCTATTAATCTTCTTGATGTGCAGTTATATAAGAATGGTAGGGTGGCACAGTGGGGCACTAGCTAGTGTGGTGCCTTCTGTGTGGAGTCTTCATGTCCTCCTTGTGTTCGTTTGTGTTTCCTCTGGTTTCCTCACACATTCCAAAGACGTGCAACAGGTGGATTGGACACTCTAAATTGGCCATAGCTATAAGTGTGCGCGCAAGTGTGTGGTGTGGAAGAATTACCACAGCAGGGCTAGCCATCTGGTGGTGTAAACCTTGGCTTAACATGATTGTCACTGTTGAAGTGACATCCCGACCCCATGTGCAAAATGAGAAAAGGGATTGTGGATGAATGAGTTAGTTTTGGTACACACATGTTTTTGAAAGTCAGTTCAGACTAATGATTATTTGCATAGAGATAAGCCACAAATTATTCTTATATCTGTACTAATGACTACTAATCTTCCTAATTGAATTAAACTGTGTTGCAGGGATGTTTCCGGATGGGATACAAAATGTTTTACTTCAAACAAATTTAGATTGGTTTATATCTTCTAGTAAAAGAATTGAGAAATCTTTCCTGATTAGGGACCATAGTGTTGATTTAGGAGATGACAACAAATTGGACAAACATTTTTCACATATTACTGATTACAATTGTGATGTTACAGCTTTAAAGAAAATTATTCTTTCTCACTGAAAAAAACCAATGTTCTGAAATAGCTCATATAATAGGTCTTATACTAAGGGTTGCATATACTAGGAACAGAAATATAAAAATAATTATAGCTAATGATGTTAGTAAGAAAGTTTAAATGTATTATTAAATTAAGATGGTGCATCATAATTAAAAAAAATAGAAGAATCAATGAGCATTTGCATATTTATACAGAGTGAACTTCAAATGTGCTCCTGGGTAATGCGGGATCATGGTCAAATGGTAACCTAGACAGGGTAATGGACCAGGGCTCCCCAGCCATTCCAGTGTCCCATTATTTGGCTGTCTCTCCCCAGTTACCATAAATATTGTTCAAACCTGTCATTGTGCATTCTATTTTCTTTACTTTTACAAGGATTACAGAGATTTGGATTTAATTTAAAACTTTTATTTCAAATATTATTGCAAAAACTCTGATGACCTTTTGCCAAGTTAAATAAACTAAAACAGTCTTACATTTAAAACAGACTTAGCAAGAACAACAGTAAAATTCTCTTTCTTTGAAACTCACACTCATTTAAAATGCACGTGGTCAGTGCTGGAGTAAACGTATCTTGGGTTCTGGGCTATTTTCAAGCCATCAGCCCACTCCACACATTTTTAGGACCATGCATAAATGCATGCATACCTCTCAACTGTCCAGATTTTCACAGAATGGCCAGATTTTTGCCTCATCTTTTTGGCCTTTTCATCATAAAATGTGTTGTTTTCCAGCAGGTAACTGAAGACCGAAGTCACTAAATAATCACTATTTGAGTTTCAGACTTCATATTCTTCAGAAAATCTGTGCTGATGTGAAACATGCTATTCCAGTAGCCTTTTAAGTGTATGATAGCAATATTAAAATCTGTCTGTATTTTTGGGCCTTTGTCCCCCCATTAATTTGGGCTTTGTCCAGATTTCTTAAGTTACTAGGTTGAGAGCTATGAATGCATGTATTCTTAGATTCACCTTCCTGATTGTTTTAAATTAATATTTCTTATTTAGTACAGCAACATTTGTCAGAGTAAATTTTAAATGTATAGTTCTGAACATTTTTTCCAGTAAACAGTGAAAAAAATGTATGACCCAATAACGAAAAAAAGGACCCATTTCAGAACATATGAACCATCAAATGCCATTCAAACTGGTATCATTATAATCCACCAATATCCATACTCAACAGTTACAGCCACTTTACTATCAATTGTGTACACACCACATGACTAATTGTGATAAAATTTGCCATGGTAAATTTTCTGGTTTGCATTATTCAAATGCACACTAGTCCTACAAAGACAGACTAATCATTTTTTAACTTTATCAGCTCAGTATGGTCAATCATTTTTAAACACAGACATCCCCCAAACCCAACAATTATAGCTACATTGTTGGCTGCATCTTTCTTATATGTGTGCTAAAAAATAATAAATAAAAACAATAACAATGGCCAAAGGCAAATACCCCAAATTTGTCTCACTCAAACACACACACACACACACACACACACACACACACACACACACACACACACACACACACACACACATGCTACCCTGCAATGCCAGATTAAAAACCATTTAAAAATGACCAGATGAGTCCATAAGGTACTTTCATCCACAGAAATTCCCCAACCCCCACCAGCAATTATAGCCATTTTATTGAGTGTGTACACCCCTTATTGTTATGAAGAAATAAATGACATGTACTTTATTAAGAAATTCATCACACAAGCAGTATGCAAGCAATAAGAGCCAGTAGAATCAGGAATAGTCCAATGTGTGCTTAAAATCAAGCCGACACGTTCAGTTCAATTCCAAAATGCCTCCTTTATTTAATCCAACAAGTAGACATGTATAAATGCTTTTGTTCCGAGTATTATAACAGGAACTTCATCAGATACAATTAATTACAAGGAAATAACTGTTTTATGTAAAAAATATTTCATGACATCACTTCCTTAATTGATTAGAACCTCTAGCAAATCAAAATCCTTTAAAATGAATATGTCAACATATGAATGTGGATATAAAAGATATATAAGTATGGATATAGTTGAGCAGATGTCAACACCCTAATAAAATTGTATGTCATGAAAGCATATATAAAATACTTTTGGATATTGAAAATATGTATAAAAATGTATATAAAATATGAATATAAAAATATATAAATATAACCAATTCTAGGTTAGGCAAGTAAAATTCATGTGCAAAACAACAAGATATAAAACCATTTTGTAAACAAAACCCACGTGTATAAGAGACATGTTTCACCTATCAAGAGCCTTTAGTTTAAGCAAACAACTGATCGAAAGGCTACCATTTAAACCTGGCCAATGGATGGCATCAAGTCGTAATTGCCATAACAACTCAGCTTTTTTTGAGCAGATATGGCCAAGCTTCCCCTCTATTGTGTCTTTTTTGGACTTCAAGTACTACAAATTTAAACTGATGATTGTTATATTCACTGATGTGTCTGGCAAGGATGTTCACATCACTAGCATCCCTAATATTCCTAAGGTGTTCACTAATCCTATTTTTAAGTTTGCTTTCCATTTTCCCCACATAAAAACATGGGCAAAAGGAACATATAGCACAGTAAACCACTCTTTTGGTTGAACAACTACACCTCTCAGGTATTTTTATTCTTGTATTATTGATTTAACATTCACTAACTTCCAAAATAAAAGGGCAGAATTTACAAGCTCCACATTTAAACAGCTGGCCCTTCCTATAGATTCCATCATTGTTACATTCAAAAATATTCTTTAAATTGGGACCCTTCTTGAAAACACACACAGGTTTCTCCCCTAAGGTTTTAAATAGTTCTCTGTCACTACTCAACAAATTCCAATTTTTATACAGAATGTCTTTTATAGTATATGCATCATTTGAGAAAATAGTTGAAAAACTAGAATAATAATTAATTTCCTCAACCCCAGGATAATGATGCCCCCTATATACTTCCTGATTGTTAGCAATTGTTAAGTCATTAGTATCGGTGTCCATATTTGTTTCAATATTTGTTACATTTGACATCATCAGCCGAAGTTGGTCAGTATTAGGGGTACGTGAAAAATGACCATACTGTCTTTTATCACTAACTTCCTTCATAATGTTGTCTATTAGAATATGGGGATAACCTCTCCTCAAAAACATCTCCTTCAAGTTAAGACATTCACTAATAAAATTTGTCCATGTTGTAATCATGCGTGCCGCTCGCACAAACTGCCCCTTAATGACTGCACATTTTTGGGTAAATGGGTGGCAGCTGTCAAAGTGCAGGAAACTATTGGAATAAGTTTCCTTTCTAAAAATTTCTGCCACAATTCTCTGTTGGTCCAAGTCTTTCTTTAAAAGAATATCAAAATAAGAAATTTCACATTCATTAACACTATATGTGAACCTCAAAAAAGAGGTTGAGTTGCTGATATAGTTAATAAATTCCACAATTTGATCCTTGGGACCTTCCCATAAAATAAACATATCATCCAAATATCTCATGTAAGTATTGCAAAATGGGAAATATATTGATTGTTTCAAAATACGTTTTTTCCATTCCAACATGACAATATTGGTGTAGAGGCCACCACATGCTGAACCTATGGCAACCTCTTGTGTCTATAAATAATACTGATTGTCGAACAAGATATAGTTGCTTCTCAGCGCCATACCCAAAATTTGTTTTTACATGTTGATTTTATCTTGGGGTATTCCCTTTGAAAACAGGTAATCACAAAACCATTCCTCCCCAATGGTATGTGGGATGGCAGAATATAAATCTACTACATTAATTATAATAAATAGAAAGTCACCCCTAAAACTGATGTTATTGATCTTCCTTAAGAAGTCCCAGGAATCAATACATAAATGTGGTTCATCCGAAAGCAACTTTTTCAATTTGGGATCCAAACATTTGGCTAAGAGATGTGTAATTGATACCCAGGCATCAACAATGGGACGCATAGGTGGTTGTTGAATGTTTTTCTGAAGTTTCGGTAAACCAAAAATTGTGGGTATGATTGGGAATTCCATTGTCAAAAAGTGTAATTCATGAATTGAAATAAGACCATCAATAAATAAATCCTGTATGTACCCCCTAATTCTGTTATACGTGCCATTTAACTCATTTAAGGAGCTTTTACAATAAGTGTCTGTCTCCAAAACAGATTTCATTTTGGAGGTATAATCCTCAGTTCTCATAATAACAACCCCACCCCCTTTATCTGGTTTTATTATTCTGATATCATACAGTTGTTTCAAACAATTCAGCTCATATCTCTTCTTTAGTTAAATTGGTACTAAAACTGTTGTTACCAAAACTATTACCCAAATTTCTGATATCGAGTTCACAAACTCTCTCAAAAGATGTTAAAATTGGGTGGGTGGGGGGATTATAGGAACTAGATACTTGAGTGGTTGACGTACCTGTTCTACCCCCTGAAACAAAACATGTAAGTTCAGTTTCCTAACAAATAGTTTTAAATCAACCAAAGTGTTCACAATGTTTAAATGTTGACTGGGAACAAACATAAAACCTTTTGCCAGGAGGTAACAAGTAGTTACATTCAAGGAAACATCAGCATAATTGTAAACTTTAAAGTCTCCAGTACCGTTTAAATCAATGTGTAAAATTGGGGAATTTGCCCCTGAACCAATGTCAGATATTGACTGTAATGAAATATCAGTCTCTATTGTCTCCTTCCCCTCCATGGACGATAGTTGTTCCCCTTGTTCGTTTGGCCATTGCCTCTCTGCGCAGGGGCTTGAAATTGTTTGGTCTGAAAGTTTGTGGCCACCCACTGATTTATGAGGCATTCTGTACTTTATTATAGCTTTGGATGAATTACATGAAACTATATGAAGATCACTTATGCCATATCATAAGATCTAGTCATGTGTTGCTCAGTTCAAACGGGAGAGTATTTATGACAGCATAAGAAATGTTAACTGCCTGATAATATATGATATGTCAATATGCACAATCTCTACAGAAGAAAAAGTCATCTAAATAATTCCATATTAAAGAGAACTATTACTAATGCAGAGATTGCTGCTGGCAAACAACTTTGCATTTAAGTGCTTCATCTACAAATACAGTGCCTGCTGCCCTTGAAGAATAAATTGCCTGTGCTGCATTCAATAAATGGTGTGCTTTTGATATTGCCATAACATTTCCTGAACTAGATCAGCAATTCACAGGAAACATCTGGAAAACAATGTTCATAGTTACTAGGCGTTCAGTCCTGGGGACCTTTAAGGAGCCTAGCACAAATTCTCAGTTGCTGAAAAGAACTGTCTGGTTAAAAGACCCACTCAGTGTCACACAGGAGGTAAATGACATTGGAAAGATTAAGGTCCTGCACCCTTACCACAGGAATCAGCTCATTAACAAGTCAGAACTTTAGTTGGCTGTGCTAAATGCCAGACAAACAATTTTAACTAAATGCAGAAATCCTTACAGTCCACTCTTAAGAGAAATGTACCACAACAATATGCAACAGCTGACTACATAGAAGATGCTGAAGATCAGACATTTCTCATCATTAGTCTAAATAATGCAGACTATATGGAGGCTCTAAAAAGGTACTGCAAAAATATATTGCTAAAATGCAACATGTTTAGATTGTATTACACAATCCAGGCCTATTAATTAATTAATTCATTTTTTAGTGCAATGACTAAAAGAAAACAACTACAGACAATATAAATGCTATAACAATAAATGCTGTTCAAAAATCCATAAGTCATACAAAATTCAGATATATTATTGCATAAAGCATACTGTTTTTTTATTTTATTTATTTTTTGGAGGGGGGGCTTATTTGCTTGATGGACACCTGGATCTCATTTTTGACTTCCCTATTTATTTTCTGTCAGACTACTCTAAATTACTTAAAAAGTTAACAGGTTTTGCCAAATCTGGGTGTGGCAATACTGCTAATCATGGTTTTATTATAGCCTCTGATATAAAAATCATTCGTCATAGTGTTAATGTCAGTAACAAAGCCACTTTTGGTGGTATTCAGCCTACTTGCTCTCAAAAAACTGGCTTTTGACAACATTATTATAAACATGACTGGGGTGCATACTAGTATTGTGTACATATCTTGTGGCATGAACATTCAGAAGCTATAATAAAACCATGATTATCACTAATAGAGCTTTAGTAACCTCACAAAGAGATGATTTAGGAAGCCCTATATGCTGGGCAATAATTCGACTATGCACCAGAATAATATATCAGATACAACTAGGAAATTGGGTTATATTACTAAATTTAATAGATGCACACCACAAATAAAATCTATTATAAAAAAAAAAATGGAGTATTTTGGAATCTGACTCTGAAGTAGAGAAAATTGTAGGTGACTGTCCAAGTTTTATTTTTAGGAAAGAGAAAAATTTGAAGCAACTTTTATGTTATAAAGATCTTTACCAAGAAAGACATTTTACATCAAATAAAAAAGTGACTTTGCCATGCCATAATTGCTCGTTTTGTAAGTATATTAATTTGGAAATTGAATTTATACATACTGTTTCAAAGAAAATTTTTTTGTTTTAGCACTTTTGCAACTTTTTCAAGTGAGAATGTTATATACCTTGCTAATTGTGAGAAATGCAGTTGTTTCTGTGTTGGGAAGACTAATCAGAAATTGAAAGAGCATATAGCTTCCCATCTATCAGAAATCAGAAGAAAAGTAGAAACTAATGCATTATATAAGCATATGACAGTTTTTGGCAATGATCACACTTTTAAGTTTAGAGTTTTACAAACAGTATATTTAGGTATATGTGGTGGTGATTTAGTTAATAGGACCGAACTGATTGAATACAGATGGATTAATTTCTTCAGGGCAGACAAACTACCTGGACTTAATGTAAAAAATAGTGTTAAACCACTTTTGAAAGAAAAACAAAGTTTTGTTATCTAGGTATTCATGTATATTTTTATATATATTAGTAAGCTGCTAGTATTCATTGTTCGTTATTTATTACTGATTTTCTTCATATGATTTATTATTCTGTAATGTGATTTTATTCTATGTGATTTTATTCTGTCATGTGATTTTATAAAGCTCTAAATTATGTGTTTGTGACAACTACTTTGATTGGCTGGATTTGGTTTTAAATAGGAAGTGAATGTTTTTTAATTGTAACACTGATGAAGAGTCCTGAGTGGCTTGAAAGCTTTGTCGTTTTCTAATAAACGTATTCTAATGGTTGGACCAGTGGTTTACTAGTTTTGATATTGCTTTTTTTTGCCATTTTGGTCCTTTTGGCCAGTTTTCTGCCTTTTACTTTCTACCACTGCACTCTTGCACCATCTTTGTGTGCACAGGACATGACAAAGCAGAAAAATTTTTTTTAATTCTTAAAGTGACAGTACACAGTATGTGGTCACAGAGCAAAGGAAGAAAGCTTCTTTTTTCTTTTAATTTAATGCTGTGACTGGGCCACCCATGCCAGAAAAAGGCCTTAGTCAACTGCCTAGGTCACCTAGTGCTAGATCCAGCCCTGCTCCTGAGCAATCCAAGAAAACAGATGACAATGCCAAGTTGGATGAAAAAATAGCCCTATTGATCAACATTATACACCTAGGGTTGCTACCTTTTCAAATGCCCAAAGTGGGACATTTTTTGTAGAAATGTGAAATTTTGCAGTACAAAACCATACCCATGGTCAATGCAAAGGACAGAATTTCTTTTCTTTGCCAAAATAAAAGCTTATTCATTTAGTATTTAAGTTGCTTACACTATTTTTATAGCATATAGGTGTTTCAAATATAAAATAACTGAATTATGCAACTATTAAAGAAACTTAGGAAATATTTTTTGTCCTAAAATCTCAGCACATTTGCCATTTTCTATTTTCTTCATCAGGACACAACTGCCCAAAGAGGGACTGTCCCTAGCAAAGGTAACCCTATGTACATCAAGATATTCAGAATACACTACACATTTGTGCATTGAGTATACAGCAAACAGGTGTGGCATATTGAGGCCCTTTATAGATATAATAAAGTTCTTCCCTGTAGTTGCATTATGGCATTAGATATGAATTTATATTGTTACTCAGCTGTTTTGGTGGATTTGGAGACTCACCCCAAGCTTAATGTCAATGTAGTATTATATTGATGGGACAACAGTTCATTGAATGAAGGAGGAGCTTCACTGAGCTGCCATACATTTCAGCATAGCACTCTGAACTCCTTAATTATTTATTCATGAAGTCACTCTGCAGAGCCCACTTTCAATCAATGAATCATATTCAGAGGAAGTGTTGGCACTTAAAAATCTAAGGCATGAGCTCCATTCCCTGTATTTCTGAAATGGGCCCATTGTCTTTTATTTTTTAATATATGCTTTAAAACTTTATGTGTACAATTAGGTAACTTGATTGTGTTGATCAGTTGACTCGCACACCTTTGACATTCTGGAATGGGCACCACCCACTGAGGAAAGTTTCCAAGGCAAGCAATCCCTTCCATTGTGCTGCCAATGACCCCCCTTACAGACCTCTAAAGTCCACACAAGGTGGAGTCTAACCTGAAGCATCACACATTACAGCATATACATATAAAGAGATACTGTGGCCTGTATGGGGAGTGGAAGAGAATAGTATAACCTCGGGATATCACCATCCTTACCCCTCTCGTCTTCTGTGATTGCCATTTGGAAGGGCAAGTGGAAGGACAGCTAACCTCTAACTGCTTCTAGATAGAAACAGTCAAAAACTCATGAAGTAGACTGTCTCCCTCCTGAAGATGGGCCATGGTAACCCTGATTGTTCTGCTAAGGTTATTCTCTTTTTGGTTGATTGCTGTTCTGAAAGGTACCATGACCTCTACAGTGCCTTTCTGATCCCTGTAATCAAAAAATAACTGCTAGTGTCTCCACTGTAACATATATCAAAAAGGCATACTGACACATTTGAAACTTAGTTCCAACAGTAGTGAGGGTCTTGTTCTCTTGTCCCTTTTTCTGAAATTCAGTTTTTATTTTTTGGCCAAAGTTCAGGCTTATGTCAAGTGGGGTATTAAGAAAGTTGTTCTTAGTGTCTTCAGTGAAAACTGTGATGTAGAACCATGCATGGCATCAAAGCATAATGTCAAAACCTGCCATCCTTACTGAACCCATCTATCATTTATTTATTTATTTTATTTTATTTTATATTTGTTTACCGGGATAGTCCGACTGGACACATGTCCATTTACAATGGAGGCCTGGGGAGAAAAGCTCCACATTCAGTACAGAAAAACAAATAGTTGAACAATATGATAACAATTTGATCATCTATACAAAAGCAAAAAATTGACAAAAAATAAAAATAAAACTTTTGATACAAAAAACTAAATTGACACTAGATACAAAATACAACTTTCGATACAGAAACTGAAACTGACACTAGATAAGCATTATAACTGACTATAGAGACAGATAGTGACTACTTAGAAATTAATTAGTGTAAGTTTAGCATGAGCTAGTATAACTATTAGAAACTTGAGCAGAAAAATAAAATACCTGATACTGTAGAAAAATTACAGTAGGTATAATTGGATATGAAGCTATCTGGAGTGGTAGAAAGAGTGAAGGTTAGGTAATGCGTGGACATGGCCAGGAATTCATTAAGTGCAATTTAAGTGAGTTTTTGAACAGCGTAATAGTGGAGGCAGAAGATAAAGCAAGGGGAAGGTTATTCCAGGATTTAGCTATGTTATGGGAGAATAGTGCTTTACCTGCAGTGTTGTTAGCCTTAAAGATACAAAGGAGTGATTTGTCAGTGGAGCGAAGGGGACGATTTGATTTGCAGGGCGTGAGTATGTGACTTAGTGCTGGGGTTCTATCGAGATGTCTTACAATATTGTAGGCAATGATTAGTTGATGGTAATTGAGTAGTCGGGGAAATTCTAGCCATTGTAGTTCTTTTAGAGCCTGACAGTGATGGGTTCTGAAGGTGCAGTTATTAGCGAACTTGGCAGTTTTGTTGTAACATGTCACAAGTCTAGCAAGATCATGTTTTCTGATATGGGTAAGGACTGGTGCTGCATATGTTAGAGTGGACAATAGATGGGTTTGGGCTAGGGAGATTCTCACTTGTTTAGAGAGAAAGTTTTTGTGTCTGTATATTGTTCCCATTTTTTTACAGACTTTTTTGATGGTTTGTGAGATGTGGACTTCAAACTGTAGGTTTTTGTCAATTTCTGCACCCAGGAGTTTGGTGTGATCAGAGGGGGTGATGATAGTACCATTTTTGGAAGTGATTGAGAAGGATAGAGAGGAAGGAATAGATTTGTTGGGGGTGAAAATAACCAATTTAATCTTTATGAGATTTAGGATAAGTTGGATCTGAGTACTCCAACTTTCCATTAAGCTAAAGGAATCCTGAGTCATATTGAATCATGTTGTGAAGTGAGTGGTGAAGATGGATATAAAGCACAGCCAACAACTGGGACAAGAACATATTTTTGACATCTCCCTCTGGAAACCTCTGCAGAGTCATGTATGCATCCTGAACCATGTCTCTCTGTGAGCTCATGATATGGAACATATAGTTCACATGTAGTTCACTGTCCTCAAGATGAATGCTGAGGATGAGTAAATATGCTTTCCTGTGCAGTCTGAAGCACATGACTCTTTGATCAGCAGGCAAATTTCATGGGTATATGGTGTGGGATCCTTCAAGACAGCTGCAGCCATTATGAACTCCACTTCAAAGTTAGAGGTAAGTCCAGCCCAGTCCTCAGGGTGCCAGAGGATCTTTTGCTTCATCTCTTTGGAACCAGAACCACCACATCTTGGTTCTTCCATGATGTCTCTCTTACCAACCAAACCACATTACGTGATGGGGGAAACTATCCATGAGGTTACCATATGGGACTAGAAGGCCTCATCCAGGATTATCTCTGACAGAAAGGTAGACTGAAGGATCTAGTCTATCTTTGTCCAGATAATCTTGAGTAACTCCCTAAATTTGAGGTCTTCTGATGAGAGGGTTGGAGATTCAGTCATTTCATTGTCATCCACATCTGGGGGAGAAGATTCAATGTGAGATCACATGCCTCCTCTTATATTTCAACTTCTATTCCTACTTCAGAAGGGAGGAGTTTGAAGTAGAGGAAACTTTGGGAACAAAAATACTCTGTATTCCTGGAGCGGGACTCCCAGTAGTAATGTCCTGAATAAGTGAGGGTTGTACAGCCATCAATATAGGCAGCTTGAGGACCAAGTCATGAGGCTCATGCAGGAGACCTGCATCACCAAAGTAGATACAAATGCTATGCCCTGTTGCTCTGCTAATTGCATCAGATCCAAGGCCTGAAGACAACAGATATCTTGACCCAGAGTACTGATGACTATAATGCCATGGGTCTTTATTTTGAGTATGGAAAAGCTGACTCTTTGGGATGGAATATTTAGACCCAAGGCAGCTGGAGCCACTGCTGAGCCCAAGAGGTTAACCCTGAATGTCAACTTCAAAATTCCATCAGCACTGAATAACTTGAGTTCAATATCACTTGTGCCAAGGGTTATGGCCAAGATGGCTAACTGAGAGCAGCAACTGGTAAAAGCACTGTCACTGAAAACTTTTCTCTGACAGAAAATTTAATAAAAAATTGGAATTTGGAGATACTTCATAGCTATTTATACTCACTAATAGAAAGATAAAAATGTATCACTTGAAGTTCTTCAAAAGCTGTAATTTTCCTGTCAGAATTTCATCTATTTGGTTAAGAGAGGCGACTTCAACAAGAGCCACTCAAAAAATAGTACTCCGGATTCTTCTATTAAAAAAGATATTCAGTCACTAATATCTATTATGCAGGATGTATTACTAAACATTGACAAACTGGATACTAAAACATAAATTTCAAGGAAGAATCCAGAAAGAAGATGGATCACTTAGAAATTCTTATGAAACAATGAAATGTACAAATCAACAGTTTAGAAAAAGCTTTAAATGACCAGGAAGGGAGAATAACTGAAGGTGATTCTCAGACTGAATTCTTTTTAAAGCAAAATAACTGGCTCATAGATGAAGTTGATGATTTAGAAAATAGACTGAGATGAAACAATATAAGAATTTATGGCATACCTGAAAATATGAGTGAGACAATTTAATAAGCTTTATTAACAAATTGGATTCATAAAATGTTAAAGGTACCTGAAACTTTATCATTTGAGATTGAAAGAACACACAGATCCTTGAGAATACCTTCAAAGAAGGGAAACTCACCACCACATTCAATAATACTTAACTTTATGTCTAGCATAGAAAAAGACTAGATATTAAAAACAGCATATTCCAGCCTACCTATTAAAATAGATGACCATGTATTCAGATTTGACAATAATTATTCCAGTAATGCAACAAGTAAAAGGTAACTGTGCTTGTCACAGATTAAAGGACTTACAAAGAACAATATTAAAACTACTTTGATGTTTCCTGCAAAGATCAAAATATTTATTTCTGAAGGAATTAAAGTATTTGACACAATGGAAGGGGTATCTACATTTGTTAATAAAAGTAAAAATTTTAACAACACTGAAGAACTGGACTGGAATGCCACATTCTTCAAGAGACAGAGTGAGCTGAATTCATGGAAAACTACTTCTAAAGTTAAAAAGCTTAAAAACAAGTGACATTTATTTACTGAGTACAGGACCTTTATTTTCTGAAACAATGGATTTAACCTTTAGTAAAGGATTTATTTAGGACTTTAATCTTCAACCCATATGTAAGTATATATTTATGTTTTAAACCAAAGTATTTTACATGATAGGGAATATAAATATTCAGTCTTACCATATTTATAGTGAAAGACGTAGTATATTTAATTTACGCTGAACTTATAAATACATTTCCAAAAGTTAATGAAATATTTCCTTTATAAGAATGACATTAAATTATAATTAACAGAACTGGTAATGTTAAGCTTATATCAGATAATAATTTAATTTTATTTTTTTACCTTTACTCAGTGAGTGCATCATCAGGTGAAATGAATGGCAAATCTAAGTAATATGTTAATTAGTAGGGTTAAAATGTAGGTGACTGTTTTCTTTGTTTTTGTAACAACCAAAAAAGAGAGAACTGAGCAGCAAAAAAGCACTAAGAAACATATCAATCCACTCAGTGACACTTGTTGAGTCCAACAAAGGGAGGCAGTTCACCAGACAGTTCACCAGTTAGCACAGTGAAGTCTTCTGGATAAAAACGAAGAAGTTTATTCCAGTACAGACACCAAAATCACAGGTTCCAAAACACAGATTAAGTGCTTTCATTCCTCACAAGGGCACTTCTTCAGAATAACTACTGTTTGACTGCTCTACACTTTTATACTCTCTAATAGTTTAATTGACAAAGTCATTCAATAATCACTTCACTCACATTTAAAGGCATAGTTTTTTTTCCAATAATTTTTATTTTCGTTTTACATTTGCAAAAACCATAACCATTCCATATTTATAAAATGATCATATTTGCATGTTATACATTGTGGATAAAGTAGAAACATGTAGGTCATACAACATATCTAATTACAATATATACAAAGATGCTTTCCCAATTAATTTCGTTAGTCTAAAATCAGCACATACAAAAATGATTCTATGTCCATAGTTAAGCTGTGTACTTGTGGAAATACTTCCAGTTCATTTAAGATATGGTGTACCTGATGCTTTATGCTAATAAGATGTTATAGGACTGTTCCCAGATAGCTTGGGCTTTCATATTTTTGTTTCTTTTGTCCAATACTATTTTATGTGCTAATTGATGTTTAATAGCAGATTTCTTGAATTCCTCCCAAGAGATACTTACAGCATCTAACCATTTGTCAGCTATATATAGCTTCATTAATAAGAAAATCATTATAAGTGGGTTAGCTTGTTTTCTTGAGATGTTGGCTGGGAGGATGTGTAAAGGAGTAAATTCCCATGTTAGTGTTGATGCTTGGTACCACATTTTTTGCAGTTGTAACTTAAGGGAATTCCAAAGCTTGAAAACACATTTACAACTCCAGAATATATGTATTAGGTCTGCAATCTGGTCTTTACAGTGTGGACAGCATGGAGACTTAGTTGCATTGAATTTGTGAAGAATTGCTGGGGTGAAATAAGCGTTATTATTAATCATGAGTTGCGTGTAAGAGAGTTTTTTAAGTGGAATAGTTTTCAATGTTAAGTTGATTGCCTTTTCTATTTGCTGGTTGTTTATATCAGGTTTTAATTTTCTTCAATAATTAGAAAAGAGAAGGTCCTTCTGGAATTTGATTTCCCCTATCATTTGGTATGAGTTTGTTATTGTTTTCCTTGACATTAACATAGTCTTCCAAAGCAGGGTACAATTTTAGATGTCACTTTCGAGTATGGTAAGGTTTTGGAGATAACTGGAACACACCTCTTTGATTTGTCTTAAAATTATTATATATGCTTTAGGTAAGTTTAGATTACTTCTTAATTCAAGAATTGTGATATTGAGGAATGGGTAGATATCTTGGATTCTCTTATGCTTTAACCGAAGGAAGGAGTCTAGGTTTAGCATCTTGTTATTTATTTTTAAGTTAGGATTTTTATGGAGGGGTTGTAGTATTAACATAGCTTGTCCAAGATTTAAGGGGTGAAAAAGTTTTTGTGTTATATTTATCGAATGTTTTAGCAGCTCTATTATGTTATAGGCTTGTAAATCTTTTTTTATTTAAGAAGGGAAGCACTTTGGGATTGATGTCTAGTGTTTTTAAATACCTATAGTATATTGTTACCCAGGCTGGTGAACCAGTCTTTGCCGAAGGGTCGTACTCTGCTATTTTCAGTATTCTATTAGTGTTGCTAATACAGTAGTAGGTTTTGAAATCTGGCAAGTTCAGACCCCCTTTGTTCTTAGGAAGTGTTAGTTTTTGATAGGAGATTCTGGTCTTTTTAGGTTCCCATACAAATGTTGCTATAAAGGTATGAATTTGTTTGAAGAATTTATTATGTATAGTTATCTGAGATGTCATAAATAGATATATTAATCTAGGTAGTATGTTCATTTTAATTATTGACACTTTAGAGAAAAACCGTAGCTTAAGGTTATTCCATCTTGTACAATCTTGTGTTATGTTTTGCCATTTCATTTAAGAGTTACGTTATGTTGGTAAAATTTCTTGTTATTCTGAAAGAAAGTAATCCCCAGGTATTTGGTTTCTTCTTTTATTTTTATTTTGCCTAAGAGAGGTATTAGGGAGATGAGTCTAGGTGGCCTTAAGGGGAATATGTTAGTTTTATTAAGGTTTAATTTGTAGTTAGGCATGTATGAGAATTGTTCGAGTGTGTTTATTATTTTGGTCATGTCTGAGCTTGAGGTAGTAAAGTATATGTTTAAATCATCTGCAAATGCTGAAAGATAAACTTTGAAGTTATGTATTGAGGAGGGATTATGATATGTATTTTGTTTAATATATAGGAATAGGGGTTCCCTTCAGAACGTATAAATCTTTCATAAATCTTTCACCCTTTACTAAAGGCATAGTCTAAAAACCACACCAAGTGTAAAATACACACACTGCATTCTAAAATATTTACAGATAAAAAACTGTGTACATAGAAATAAAATTAAATAAAATTGCATTGAATTAACCATGTCATAGTAACAAAGCCCTCCTTTTGAGAGCAGGAACTAGTGAAATGTATTTTTTTAAACCTGGTGGAGTAGCAGCATCTAAATTCAGCTGCCACATCAATTCTTTATACTCAGGGGAAGTCTCCCACTTCTCCACCCCTTTCTGGAAGGCATACCTTTTTTTTCCAAAACCCAAAACTTGAACTTGGCTTGCTTACAAGTAAAAGTTTATTTGTATAAAGCGATTGTTTTTTTTGCTTATTAATCTCATAGGAATGTTCATATATCCGTTGTTTCAACTTTCTCTCTGCTTCCCAATGTAGTATGATGGACATTGTATCCAATGTATAGTACTCCTGTTGAATTACAGTTGTAGTATCCATTCCCTACCAACATTCTTAAATTATCTACAATGGATAAATCTTCCTTATTTTCTATATATGCACACTGGGCACAGGCCCACATTTGTAAGTATCATGTTTGTTTTTCCATGGTTTTTGATCTCTCACCCTTTCAAAAATATTTTTTAAATTTGAGACTCTTTTGTATCTGAATTTTAAAGTCTTAGCAAACACATACAGGCTATTGGGCATTCTGGAAAAGAATTCCCAATATTTTATAATAATTTCTTTGACTTTCTTAGTATCTGAATGGTACTCTATAGCCATAAATAATTCCCCCTTATTACCCATGTGTTCCATTTGTAGATCATATTGTGGAACAGCTTGCAGCACATTATAGTGTCCCCAAAGGGGTACATATTTTTTCCCCAGTTACACAAAATTTCCTCCTTGGTTACTTTAATTAAATCCAGTGGGTATCTCCTGTCTATAAATAGTTGTCCAATATAATTCAACTCTTTAAGTAAGTCATCCATGTAAGTGGTCATGGGTGCAGCTCTTACCATCTGCCCCTTTGAGTTGGAAAAGTTTTCTTTATGATACAACGTGGATATTTACTTGTTCATATGTGTATCCTTTTTAATTTTTACATCCAAGTAGTGGATCTCCTCTGTATCCACGAGGCTTCTCTGACCACTGCTTGCAACTTATTGTGGCAACCAGTGGTTTATGTTGTGGGATGACTGTTTCACTGAGGATGACTTTGCAATCACTGATTATACCCCAGTGCTCTTTCCTTACTAGGAAGACGTCTACCTGAATTGTATGTTAGCCACTCTTCTATGTGATCTTGTGACTGTCTCTTTCTGAACCATGTGTTGGCTACTGTCAAGCCATTTGCCAGACAGAAGTCTGTCCTAATATGTGCATTCAAATTACCCATTATCAACACCAATTCATGTTGTCCTGCTTTATCTACTAAGTCCTGCATCTGCTGCCTGAATGCACTCCTTTCCTCACTATCACAACCCTGCTGTGGGGCACAGGTTGAGATTATGGATACTGTCCTATCATTACATGAGTCTGTCAGTAATTCTTGTGATATCCCTTCTGAAGCCTCTCTCTCAACACAATTCCCACATCATCTCTAGCCAGTCCTTCTCCTGAGTAGTAGACTCTGGATCCCAAGCCAAGTGGCTTCACTGCACTGCCCTTCCATCTTGTCCCTTGCTTCATCTCTTGGATACACAGGATGTCCTGCCTCCTCCATATCATCATGTCATCCACTTCCAAACTCCATCCTGGCAGTGAACCTACATTAAGTGTAGCAATTCTCAGTTCATGTTTGGCAGGTTGATTGGTTTTACATCCAGCTTTCACTCACCAGAGTTATCCCAGGTAACTCAGGCTGGGCAACTAGTTACCAGCTAGCCAGCAGCTTATTGACCCAAGGCTGCTGGGATTTTTATGTCAGGTACACACTGGCCAATAGGGGCACATACACCACTCTCACCATTAGCATGGGTCCCTGGCATACCTCAGGTCCTCAATCCACTTATCACCAGTAACTATCCATGTCCTTTTTGGCAACCTTAGCCAATATGACTGAATCACCTAGAGGCATATTTTCCACAGAGTGACTAGCCTCGTTAAAATATTTTTAGCTATTTTAGATATTTTGATATTTTTCATATTAAGGGTATTATACAAATCACAGACTGCCACAATGTGCAGTCTATGATCTGTGTTCTTCTGTCTTGAGGATACTGCACACCACAGTAGATGCCCAAAGCAGTTGGTATGTACAACTCTTCTCCCTATAGGGCACTGTGTGGAGTTTGTGCTGCTGCCCACAGCTCCATTCATTGGTGAGTTTGAGATAGAAACACTAAGTATGTTTTTCAGAGGTGGGAAGAACCCCACAGAGAAACAGGTAGAACATGCGAACTCTGAAAAGTCATTGCCAGAGGTCAGGATCAAACCTTGTACCTTATGCATGGGAGGCAAAGGCCTTAACCATTATGCCAATTGATCTCCTTAAAAGATTTTTTGATTGATATTTTGATATTTTTCATATTAAGTGTATTATACAAATTTAAAATATAGACACATACTTTTAAAATTAATTGAGGGCTTTTATTAGAGTTATAAAATATGAAAATATTTCTCAGTGTTGTAAATGTATATATGCATTCATTTTCCTATTGTATAATACTTTGGTAAGCTTAGATTGTATGTTACCTGTAAGTTTACAGATAACTCTACCTTTTTATGTTCCTCTCTGTTCTATTTATATAGTTAAAGATTTAGGTCTAATAATGTTAAATGAACAAATAATTTAGAAATATTTAATAGATAATTATAATACTATTGCATAAATACATAGGTATTACATTATTTGTTGGATTATTTACTATTCATGATTAATAGAAGTGGATTATTAAGCTTCTAAGTAGTAATGGGGGAAATAGTTTTAAATGGCAAAATATACACCTAAGTAATCTCATAATTTTCTTACTTTATATATACTATTATATTAATTATTTGTAAGTCACAGTAGCTTTTGGCTAGTTTATGATGAACGTTTAGGTCTTGGTTTGTAGAAAAATAGTTTAGTGGTTTGTCTATTTGATAGGCAAACTAGAAATGTTGGTATTCATGGCAGGTTGTGTTTTATTAGTAATGCATATGGTTACAGTTGTAGTCTTGTTTCTGATTTTGTTATTTATGAGTTTTAGTAGTTTAGTTTATAGAAAGGAAGAATTCAAAAAATGCATAAATTTAAGATAGTGTTGGAAGAGTATATTGGAGTTTTATATATAACTACATTACTATGGTGGATAGATGCATCATATTAACTCTTGGTAAAAAAAATCTTCTCAAAAACACACTATGGATAGTTTTAATCTATTGTCTATTAATGTAAATAGACTAAATCACGGCAACAAAAGGAAATCATTAAAGAGATATTTAAAATTAAATAGAGGAAACATCATATTTTTGCAAGATACTCACTTATTAGATTAATATATTCACTATCTAAGTAACATTGGTTATGGAATGTTATCATCTGCCTCTTTCAACAAAAACAGGAGTGAACTGCTATAATTTGGAAAAAATCTACTGTAATTCCTAGGGTCATGGAATCTATTAATGATCCCAAAGGAATTCTATACACTAGCCAATTTTATGGGATCCTTGGAATGGGTGCAAGAGTGGCTAAAGATCACTTAAACTTATTACAAAATCATTCAAAAGGTAGTTTAATTTTAGCTGGAGATTTAACTGTGTATCTATTATAGAAGATACCAGTGAACTGAAGAAAGCTAAATTTCTAGCATCAGCTAAACAACTAAACAGATGGAGTAGTAATAAAAATCTAGTTTATTTAATAGTAAAAGCAGAAGATAACTCATTGTTTTCACCCATAATTCCTATGCATATGGGACACAAACTAGAATTGATAGGATTTATGCTTCGACAGATTCATTTAATAAAGTTAATTATTTTAAAACCATTCCTTGCCTTTTACCTGATCGTTATGCATTAAGTATCACTATATCAATAGATCTAATGAAATGTCAGATTATTTAAGGAATTCCAGTATATATGATGAAATCAAAATAACTTTAGACTTACCTTAAAAAACAAATTGAAAATGTTCTACATTTTGATGATAATGATCAGGTTATTAAAGTCATACTATGAGATTCATTAAAATGCATATTAAAGATAGACTGGAAAGATGGTCGAGTAATAAAATGAAAGAGTGGGATATATATTTAATAGAAATACAAGTTGATATACATAAAGCAAAGTTTGAACAACAAACAAATAAATTGGATAATACAAGCAATGTTAAAAATGTGCCCCTGGTTTTGGGCTTTGCCCCCCCAAATTGCACTTTTTTTTACAGATTTCCTGTGCTGCAAAGTTCAGAGATACAGCTGAGTGTCAATTTTATAAGAGCAGATCAGGCTCAAAACCTGGGGAAGTTTTGTTTAAAACATGCTGAATCTGCTTGTACTGTTAATAGCACAACAGGTAGTTGAAAGAACTGACGTCAGGTTCATGAAGGTTCAAGGAACCGAAGTAGGAGTGAATTCCATAGATGCATGTACTGTGTACATTACAGAAAATGCTGTAGTATCGACACTAAAAGATATCTAGTATCTATAGTAACTGTACTCAGTTTATATCATATTCCTTTCCATTGGGTAGCAGTTTGATCATTTTTGAGTAATTCAATGAAAAATCCTAGCTACACCCCTGACTGAAGTCATTAAAAAATCTAATGACAAAGTATAAAATATTTTAAGACATAAAGTGGAGATAGCTCTAGAAAAATTAAAATCACACAGTTATGTGATAACTCAAAAAATCTTCACAGATTAGCTAATAGAAGTAAGGTGTTAAGCAAAAAAGCAAAAATCAACAATATATGAAATCCTCACACTAATAAGCTTACTTCAGACATAGAGGAAATACATAATATTAAAAAAAAATCCATGAGGATCTTAAAAAAGTAATAATCCTGATGATTGCTAAACTGGTAATTATTTAAAGAAATTGTGACTAATAAATTTAATGATCAGCAAATTGTTCTTTTGATAAGTCTATTACCCTAATAGAAGTTAAAGGTTTTAAAAAAGGTAAAAATGACAAAGCTCCATGGTTAGATGGTTTAAGTATGGAATTATATAGACTGCTTCTGTTAAATATTTTAAAGTTACTGAGTAAAGTTTTCATGTTAATTCAGAATGGCAAACTTCCTCCGTTGTGATAATTTTGTGTAATATCACCTGTACTTAAACAAGAAAAGGTTAAAAAAATAGTTTCCTCATACAGACCTCTTTCATTATTAAACATAGATTATAAAATATTTGCTGCCATCTTCACTATAAGTTTAAGAGATGTAGCAGATTAATTAATAAAGATCAAACAGGATTTATAGTCAATAGAATAATGTATGACAATATTAAAAGAGCAGTAGCAGTCTTAGAATTAGCAAAAGGAATGAACAAAAATTGGCCGTAATTAACTTAGATATTGAGAAAGCTGTTGATTCTGTATACTGGAACTACTTATTTAGAATGTTAAAAGCATTTGTAGTTCCAGAATAATTTATTGGAATATTAACAAACTTGTATATAGATTCCAAAGCATATAGTAAAATTTGATCTTGCATCTCTCAAGGATTCACTTTAAACAAAGGTACAACGCAATGATGTCCATTGTATACTCTACTATTTGCATTAGTTATTGAACCATTAGCTGTTAGTATAGGAAGCAATGATAAAATTGGTGTTTTTTTTTTCAATTAATAAGGGAGGTCAGTATAAAATACAGTTTTTTTTGCAGATGATATGTTACTAACTATAGAAGATTTAAACTTTTCAATTGAAAAAATCCATGAGAGAACTGGAAAGTTTCAAGTATCACTATTTATATTTAATAATAAAACTGAAACTAGTGTTACATCAATTACAAGATAAGAAGTTTAAAGATAAATATAAATCTAATTTAAAAGGACAAAAAATAAAATATTTAGGAATAAAATTTTATCAAGATGTGAATAAGATTATTAATCATAAATTTGAAAAAAATAAATGAAGAAGTGTTATTCCTTATTAAAAAGTGGAGTGATTGTTTTTTTTCTACCTTTCAGGATAGCTTAGTGCTTATTAAAATTATTATATTACCAAAGATTATATACATATATTGCAGTCAATTGTTTTAATACCTGTAAAAAAAAACTAAAAGAAAACGGACAAATTTCAACTTCGTTCTTATGGTACCCTAAAAAAGCTGAGAATTGCTTATAGAAATCATATTAGATTGTAAAACTATGATGATATTAGCTTTTCTGATGTAGAATGTTATTCCATTTCTGCATATTTTAACACTATCGTATTCTGGTTAGGTTCAACTTATACTAGTCAATGGAAATCATTCCAGGAACAGATTATAAGTTTATTAAATATGATAAACTGGAAGTATGTAACAATCCTTTCATCTGGTTAATAAAGCATACATTAGATGGAAATTCATTTCAGTCTTTAGAGTGCATATATGAAATCAATTCTAAAAACAGTTACGAAATATGTTTTTAAAATCCCATTAATTTTAAAATGGAAATGTTTGTGCTTTCTCATCACACACACCTCTAGATTTGTGGGAACACAGCACATTGTTAAACTTAGTTTACTAAAAAGGAATGGGTTAGTATTATTGTCTGATTGCTTTGAAAAAGGGAAAGCTAAATCACCAAAATGTTTAATAAAAGATTTTAAGTTGGATTAATCTATTAATCAGCTAATATTATCTATCAGTAAGACATCTGATGGATTTGTTGGTAATATGGGTGAAGAGTAACAGAACACTAATCCCCTATTATATGAGAATATGAGTGCTATCATCAAAGGTCAATTGACCTATAAAGGAAATCTCTCCAAGTTATACAAGTTAATTATAAATAATAATTCTGATGCAAAATTATGGAACTTTTTAGATAGTAGTGGATTGAGTGACTCAATTGATAAGAATAAAGCTATGTTACTCAAGTCAATTAGTCAAACATCTTCAAGTTTATACTGGAAAGTTTTTATGTGGAAATGTGTACATAGAATGTTTGTTACCCCTTATAAATTTCTAAGTTTAATAACATGACTTCTTCAGTTTGCTGGAGATGCAGTAAAGATGTAAAAGCTGATTGGCCACATATTTTTATTTTAAATTTGTTTACCGGGAAAGTCCAACTTGGAATAAAGCCAATTTTCAGCAGAGTCTCGAGAAGAAACACTCTGGATGCATGTCTTTGTAACATGGGAGGAAACCAGAGTACCCAGAGAAAATCCACACAAATGCAGGAAGGACAAGCAGACTCAGCACAGAAGGCACTCCAGCTAAGGATCGAACTGGAGAACCCCTTGCTGTGAGGCAACAATGCTACCACTGCACCACTGTGCCATCCACATATGTTTATGGATTGTGAAAAATTACATGTTTATTGGGAAAAGATAAGTATTTTAAGGGGTTATGGTCTGATAATTGTTCTTTAATTAGATCAGCAATACTAATGAATGTTCCACTTCTTTTATCTGTAAAAGCCAAATGACAAAAAAGTTTTGGAGTCTTCTCGCAGTAGCTAGACAAATGACTATAAAAAATTTGGACATTGAACTCAGCTCCTACATTCAAAGAATTTTTTAAATTTAACAGCAATGCTATGTAAAACTGAAAATGAGTGATTAGAATATGGTCAGTAAATCATACTAAGACTTTTAGTTGTTGGGATAGCCTTGAAGTGTTGCTATTGAAATACCAAGATTCTTAATTTATTAACTGTAATAGATTACTCTGATGATGTGTACAAAACCTTATATTTACTCAACTCTCTTTTTAAACCAAATTATACAACTTATTCTACTTGTTTAACATTCTCCTTTTTGTTTATAGTACTGTTTTATCTGTTAACAATATACATGTATGTAGCTTATGTATTTTAGCTACCAAAATTCTCTATTACTATTTTTATTGAAATGTATCTGTATTGCTATTTCTATTGCATTGTATATCTTTGGAGCTTTTCTCCCTGGGCCTCTGTGGAAAAAGGGCAATAGCTCAGCCGGACACTCCCGGTCAACAAATGTAAAATAAATAAAATAAACAAATAAATAAAATTTATAGCATTGTGTAGCAATATGTAATATTGAATTTCTTCCTTTCTGTGTATATATTATATACAGGTTACATCAATATTTTTTAAATATCACTTGTGCCAACAGTATAGTCGATACTGGGATGATCAAAGCTGAACACTAAAACCCTGAAACCAAGACTGCAGTGACTCTGACAAGTCCATCAGGTTTAACCTTGGCTTCGGTTCTATATTACGTAATTGAAGAGACCAAAATCCCAAAACCGCGAATGGCCACATCCGCAAATTGTTTCCGAGGGAAACAAATTGCAAGGTTGTAAGCGCAATACAAACACTTCAAATCTAATTTAAGTGGAGGGCTTCACCCACCATACCCCCTGACATGGGGGCTGTGCCCCCACACCCCCTAACTAAATATAGCAACTCTGAGGTCACTCTATGTTGGGGAACAGGGTCCCTGGGAACAGCCAACTGAATTTTTTCCCTAGGAAAAAGTTTGCGGACATGGCAGTTCATTGTTTTGGAATTTCGGTCTTTTGGTGTCGATTATTGCATATTCGAAGAAGTGTCTCTTCAATTATGTGATATAGACCCTTGGCTTCAGTGAGTTGGCCTTTGGATGTTTTGGGACTGGAACTAGAAATTATTCATTTGAGAAAATCCTTTGTTCAGCAGCAGAAAGGTCTAGAAGAGAAGAAGTACTACTCACCCTGATCTCTATGGGGGGAGGAGACTAATGACCACATTTGCTGTACAGACTTGTAGACTAAATCAATGGTGAAACACCTCCTTCACTTAAATTCTGACGTAGGGATTGTAAGTTCTGGCTCCAAGCCTATAGACAGTATGTCACTGTTTGTTATAGGTTTTTTGGATAAAGTAAAGCCAGCCACACAGTGGGAAACCCCTAGATGGGTTTTTTTGAGAGAGATGGGAAGCTCCAGTCCAGAGTGAGATGGCTTCTTTTTATTGTCAGATTGCTTGAAAGGAGGAATAGAAACTGAGGGGGAAGCCCTCAAAGTTTCTGGTTCAGGAGTAGCCCTGTGCTTATTCCACATGTATTTTAAGGGGGAAGGTTTGACATAGGCACATATCTCACATTCCTCCAAGATGTGTTTCTCCAAGACAGCTAAAACATTTTGCATGCCAGTCCTGGCAAGGATCTTAGCCTTGCACTTTTATACCATCCTTAGAATCTTTCTAAAGCATATTTTAGACACTAGAAAATGGCAGTGACTCTACACTGACCAATCAATAGACAGCAAAAACTACTCTAAACATACAAAAAATACTTTAAACAAGTAAAAACAAACAGAAATGAAAATAACTTGGCAATAAAGCCACCATACACTACTAGCTGAAATAGTGATCCAGCACATGATAACACTGACTGCAATAAACACATTTGCATATGAAAGGATAGCAAAAAAATAGCAGCAAGATACAATTCTGCAGATATGATTTACAACGGAATAAACTCCACACCTCTCTCAAAATGTATTTATTATTTACTTATTGCATTTGCTTACTGAGATATCCCAAATGGGCAGAAAGCTACACCTTTTCAGTGAAAGCCCAGGGAGAAAAGCTTCAAAAAAATTCCAAAATCACATGAAGAACATAGAAAACAGAGGTATGCAAATAATCACCAAATGTACAAAATTTAAACAGGGTGTCATTTATTAATAGCAGCATCATGTAACAAGCTATGATTTTTTTTATTATGATATATTAAAGTCATTGTTATACTGGCAGCATTGCTTATTTAAGTTTCATCTTTATTTTGGAGCTGAGTACAGAGGTATTTGCACTGAAAGAGCACTACGTGAGCTGTTTTCTGGTTAGTTCCAAATTTTGGCCAAGAAAGAGGAAATACAAAGAGTCACCACCGAAGTTGTTAGCTTCTGTAACATTTAAAAACAGTTTTGTCAGTGGACCTCACCAGTCTACTTGGGTTATAGATAATATTTTTCAAACTAGAACATTTGTCTGGATAATAGATGAGTTTATGGGAAGTGACTTATTGGGAAAGTGTAAGGTAATGCCATAGCTCTACCCACTGAAGTTTTTTTTTAAACCAGACAGTCCATTAAATATGATTGGAAGCAACCTTTGCCACCATATAGCACTGTTTCAACAGTAAGATTTGAGTGGATTGTAGGTTAATCAAGATGACAGCAGAGTAAAGAAGTGAAGGGATGAGAAGGGATTGAGCAGTACTTTGGCATTGTCTGTCAGGTATTGTTTGACTCAATAGAATGCACTAAGCTTTTGGTAGATTTTTTACTGCGTGTTTTATGTGATGATCACATTTTAAGCTTTTGTCAAAAGTGATTCATAGAAGCTTAGTTTGGCTTACTAGTTAAATGTTGATGTTGTTAGAAGAAGTGATTTTGAAACTATTTTTATTTTTATTTTATTTTTATTTATTTTACATTTGTTGACCGGGATAGTCTAACTGGATTTATGTCCATTTTCAGTAGAGTCCCGGGGAGATAAGCTCCAAGATATTACTAGACTACTAACATACAGGTACTAGTTGTTATACAGTTAAATACTACAAATTTTAAACAGTTCAGGAATCTTCACAATTTATACAAAAAACATGTTACAAGCATTAGATAAGATATTTTAGACTTTATGTACAAGACTTCATTAGTAACTAGAAAGTAATTGTTAAACAAATGCATACTTCAAGTTTCAACAGTTCAGCAATGCTCACAGTTTAAACAATACTTGTTGCCTGCCTTAGGTAGGATGCTTTAGAATTATATGCAGAAGAATTTAACTAGAGATAATTTAAAATACCTATTAGGATAAGATATGTTTTTGCCAAGGGTAGGCCTTGATCTTAAAAGACACAGATAGAGCAGGAATTAGGTCTTAAGAGAGGGTATTTGGGATATAGTATGAGATTAGTCTGGATTTGTAGAAGGACATAACCAATGGGTTTTGAGACAGAATTTCAGATTGTGTTTAAAAAGTGTAAATGAAGACAGTGATGCAAGTTCATGGGGGAGTTGGTTCCAACACTTTCCAAATGCATTTGAGAGCAGAGCATCTCCTGCCATGTTATTAGATTTACATGTTGATACAAGTAGTTTATTAGATGAGCGTAAAGTTGAAAGGTTCTTACATTAGGTAATGAGACTAGCAAGTACTGGGGTATTGGTAGGTTGGAAAAGGGTTTTGTGCACAATGGTGAGTTGTTTAAAGTGAATCTGATTCAGAAGCTCTAACCAGCCTAATTGTTTCAGATTATGGCAGTGATGGGTCCTAAAGGAGGAAGCAGTAGCAAATCTGGGAATGCTATTGTAAGTGTTGGCTAGCTTGTTAAGGTCATTTTTTGACTAGTATATATGGAAGAAGCATAAAGAAGAGTGGAGATAAGGTGGGAATAGGCAATAGTGGTTCTGGCTAGTGGGGAGAGAAAGGGTTTTATCCTATAGAGGGAGCCTAGTTTCCTGTTGACAGTTTTTATGTTTTTGTAAATTTTTCTTTTTAGGTACAGCATGAGGCAAACACAGAAAAGTGATTTGCACCATACTGCCCAAGATAATAAGTGCAACGTTTGCAGTTAGCTGATTAACAAGCTATTTACACCATGTGGCAGACCTGTTGTTTTGTACTTCTCAAATGTCCCCTGTATTGCAATGATTAGTAATAGGAAAATTTTAACAAAAGCCATGCTGCTGAACATCTGTAATAGTTGCTTGGGAAATATACAAATGGGGCAACATTGCTGTGGTACATGGAGGAAAACTGGACTTGAAAAATGGCTGAATATTACACTAAGTTGTCCAATAAGGTTATCCTCTAAATATCTTGTAAGAGGCCGTATAGCAAGTACATGTGTTTCCTTATTGTTTCAGGCTCAGCCCTTATTTGGCTCACCACTGTTACAGACGGTGGAATGGAATCCACAGAACTTCAGAACTACAAGTTCAAATGGAATGATATATGCAAAGTCTTGGGTTGTAGTTATTGCTGGACATTCCCCCTCTCTCTGTGCAGTTCAATGATCTCGGAGTTATACAAGCAGCAGGGAAGTGGGAGGCACAACATCTGACATTAAGGGTTCATGAGCACATCCTCCCTGCAAAAATAAAAATGCTTGAAAAGTTTATCAGTGAGTTTTACCATTTCTGTTTTTCTGATTCTATGTTTATTTTTCTAAATGCTGGGACATGCAACAGAAGGGCATGCTCTTCTAGGGACCATTAAAGAGACATTTGTCTTTGGAAAGCTTCTTCATCAACAGAAACTGTTTTGTTATATTCTTCAACCATATTTCAAAAAACACTTCCCCCAGCTGTAGTCCTAAACAACTGACTGCTCTCCTGGAGAGGGTCAATGCAAAGTCTATTTCATCAAAATATTCAAGTATCATATCAATGGTTAACTTCAAATATTCACTTCAAATTAATAATCCTTGGTAAAATTAGCAATGACTGGATATACAGTCATGACCCATTCTCACATCCCACATTCATTTATTTGGTTTAGCTCAGTTTCTAATTCTAACCACTAGATGCACCAACCAAAAATTCTTCCTAGACAAGATTATACCATCAATACCAATCGATATTTCATCACAGGGCAGTACTGTCAGATTCCATTAATGTTCTCTCTTCAAAGTTTGTATTCTGAACATTTTATAATTCTCTCTCTCTTCAAAGTTTGTACTCTGAAAAGTTTATAACTTAGTCACTTGTATCAAACAATTTTCCATTCATGGATTTAACCATTTCAAATTGTAAAAACTAGACTATGACAAACACTAGAAATCATACTGGATATAATTAACTCCATCAATCAAGCATCTAGAGATACTAAGAAAATCCTTAGCAAGGAATTCTCAAAAAAGAAATACACTTCTATAGTGGACATGCCATCTATAATAACACTTCTATAATGGACATTGCATCTATAACAACAACACTTCTATAATGGACATGTCATCTATAACAACAACAAAAAAACTATCTCTTCCAGCAGTCTCCTCCCCCTGTTGCATTTACAGACTCAATGTTTTCTAGCTTGACATTTTACTTTAAGGATATTATATCCACTTCAACCAACAACAATCTGACTCAGAAAATCTGGTCCCATCAAACAATGTAACATTTTGTGTCCCAGAGTTATTCTTTTTTTCTTAATGCTTTTTTCCATTTTTAACATTTTTCCATTTAAACAGAATATATATCATATGCATTTATTTTCTTTGCGTCTATTGTCAGTCCAACATTACAAAAAAAAATGCTGAATTCCTGCCTTCCCTTAAAGCTCACTCCTCCTCCTCCTGAACAATATTTTGGATTTATTCCTCCCACAATTTCCACTTTTATGTAATATGTTCCTTCCCTTTTCTCTTTTGTAATATTCGATACCTGAAATACAGATGGGGTAGATTTTGATTTCCATTTTCTACTAATTTATTTTTTGACAGCCAACTTCAAAGCAACAATCCTAAATCTTCTAGATTTGTTAGCATACTTGGGAACCATACATATTTTTGTAGTCAGTTGAAGAATAATGGAATAAATTAAGTTCTGCTTCACTCAGGAAGATAATGCTTCAAAAGAAAATAGCTTGGGTCATTACTATCCAGTAAGAGACTATTAAGAGCAATTGGAGAGGTTTGGAGAGACATCCATGGCAGCACAGCATCATGGGAAAAGGAGAGGGTTTTGCTAGCTGAGGAAAATTTCCTGCAATTTTAATCCTACTGGTAAAGAGGACACAACTCAAATCTTAGGTCAGAGCTTTTCCTGTAGTTGAGGAACAGCATGGCAGATAATGCCATCTGGAAAATCCTGAATGCAGCAACAATATACATAAACATATTAAATATAGATTCACTTGCAGAATTTTGCACATCCAGTTAAGCATGGTTTTACTACTTTTAAAAACTTGAACATTACTCACTGATTGCTACTTGTCCTTTTTGATTTATAGGAGACCTTATCAAAACTTTTGTCCATGCATACATTTTTCTAAGATACTAAAGACGTTTTCCTAAAAATGGTTTTACAAAATCTTAAATAGAGAAATCTTAGGAGTTATTTAAGAACTAGACATGTAATTGCAGTATTTTTGGATTTAGTTATATCAACATTTGAATGACTATTATTTAAACAAACGCAGAAAAGCACACAATGCTTTGTAATAAATATAATGCAAGCAGTTTTTTTTCAAAGGTTAACAATGTATTTTGGATCCCATTGATTAAATGTAAATAGAATCAATTTTCTCTACAGTCATGTGAAGCTGAATCTTCATCAGATGTATTTGCTTTATCCAGTTTTTTTTCTGACTACAAATTAAGTTTGTTTAACCCTTTCTCTACTTGAGTTTTATTTTTGCACAGACGCGCATATGAATCTATGTAGTGAAATTAATATTATTAAAAATGTTATTTTTTGTAGTGTGTTTTAACTAATTTTTTGTGCTAAATGAAGATTTACTTTATTTGCCGCAGTACTCAATTTTTCATGTTTTGGGGGACTTTTTTTCTTCCCTCTGCATCATACTTCAGCACTCTACCCAGTGCCCCACATCCATTGGCAGGTCTTCTAGTCATCTCCTAAAGTCTGGACTTTCTGTGATAGTGCTTAGGCTGTCACAGAAATTGAGGATGTCCTAGTAGTATGGCCAACTGCATATACTGTGTGTGGCGGGGGGGATCTTATGACCTACCCTGTTACTTCATTTTCACTAGTGGTCTCTGTGGTAAGTCCAAGGGTTGGGTGTACAATGGGGATGTACATTGTTTCCTCCTACCTCCTCAGCCACTCAGCCATATTCAGCACCCTAGCACCCCTTTGGACCATGTCTTACAATCCCAACATCCTTATCCTCCACCAGGATCATGACAGCAGACCTCCACAAAACTGCATCTCTCCAATCAAAATAGTAACACACATGTCTCCTTGCTGCTCTGTCAGTTGCCTGAGATGATACTCAAATCTGGGTTGGCTGGGATGTAGTCAGGACTTTATCCCTCTATGTCACCAGAGTGGCCAATTTTGTATGTATTTTACAGTATTATAATCATCGTTTATCAAGACACATTTTACAGAAACACATTCCAGTTCTGACTTTTTTCTGTTTAAATTATTATTTCCTGTGTATAGTTCTTGTATGCTTGTGTTAAATGAAGATTTACTTTATTTGCCACAGTACTCAATTTTTCATGTTTTGGGGGACTTTTTTTCTTCCCTCTGCATCATACTTCAGCACTCTACCCAGTGCCCCACATCCATTGGCAGGTCTTCTAGTCATCTCCTAAAGTCTGGACTTTCTGTGATAGTGCTTAGGCTGTCACAGAAATTGAGGGTGTCCTAGTAGTATGGCCAACTACATATATTGTGTGTGTGGGGGGGGATCTTATGACCTACCCTGTTACTTCATTTTCACTAGTGGTCTCTGTGGTAAGTCCAACGGTTGGGTGTACAATGGGGATGTACATTGTTTCCTCCTACCTCCTCAGCCACTCAGCCATATTCAGCACCCTAGCACCCCTTTGGACCATGTCTTACAATCCCAACATCCTTATCCTCCACCAGGATCATGACAGCAGACCTCCACAAAACTGCATCTCTCCAATCAAAATAGTAACACACATGTCTCCTTGCTGCTCTGTCAGTTGCCTGAGATGATACTCAAATCTGGGTTGGCTGGGATGTAGTCAGGACTTTATCCCTCTATGTCACCAGAGTGGCCAATTTTGTATGTATTTTACAGTATTATAATCATCGTTTATCAAGACACATTTTACAGAAACACATTCCAGTTCTGACTTTTTTCTGTTTAAATTATTATTTCCTGTGTATAGTTCTTGTATGCTAAAAAGAAAAGATTAACTCATAATCTGAATTTGAAACTTGTTTTTCATCTTATTCACAGAGAGTTGTTGTTGTTGTTGTTGTGTCTTTCGGCTTTTCCAGGTTAGGGGTCGCCACAGCGGAACTCCGGTCCGCTAATAATTGGCAGTAGATTTTTACGTGCCGAGTTGCCAGCCCTGATGCACAACCTTCAACGAAGGTACGCCCATTCACACATGTCTCCACACAGAAGACGCTCTAGCTGAGAATCAAGCAGGACAACGTCTTACTGTGAGGCAACAACGCTACCAGAGCACCACCACCAGAGTGTTTCTGCTAAATCAGATGTGCAGTTGATAGCTTCTCTGCTGATTCACTACTTGGGTTATAGAGTGTCTGAATTTAACAGGGTACTATCATATATGGCATTTTCTTTTGACATTTATTTGAAGAGATATTACCTGTTTTCAGTTTATAATTTGATATTTTGCCTTGCTGTTTCACAAAAACCTAAGATGAAAGATAACTGCTGATAGTTATTTGTTGAGCTGTCTGAGAAGGTTGATTTGCATTTCTAAAATTAATTTATTCTCTGAAACATGCATTTGCTTGTTTAACTTGGCAGTTAACATTTTCTATCAAATTAATTAACTCATTCCTTTCCAAAGCACACACATGACTGATTTTGATGTTTCTTGGTCTGGAGTACTGCTAACAGTTTGAAGGTTTTGTCTGTCTGTAACTGAGAGTTTTCTTCCTTTAGTTCATGTCTCTGTTGCCTTAGCTGATGTCACCTGACATTCAACTCTTCAGTTTCGTTGCTTAACATTCTTAAGTGCCCATTAGTATTTTCTACAGCATTCGTTTATATTTGCAGTTATTCATCTGTCTGACAGTTGCTGCATTCTGCATTCTATTTTCCACTTATATTAAACAAACAGCTGCAGGTCCCTGGGAGATATGGCAGTGAAAGACGTGTTGCTCCTGGACGGGGTAAAGGTGTTCCGTTTACATTTCTTTCTTTCTTTTTTGTTTTTGCTGTTTTTGCCCCTAATGACTGCTGAGGTGAGGGTCGACCAAGATGGCATATCATTTAGGCAGTCATCAGGTGTGGTTTGAGATGTTTTTTATTTTGCCTTAAAACCCTGTAAACCCCGTATATATGTGAATAAGGTTACTCAGAGTTAGTTGTGCAGTTGCTTGTACATGCTGGAGGCACCCCACTTCCATGAGGGTATTCCCAACAAGCTACCCTGCCCCTTGCCATAAAGTACTGCAAACAGTCCTCCCCAAGATCCATTAGGGACAATCATAGACATGTATGTTCCTCCTGAGCATGTGTACCTCCTCCCTCCCTAAGAGAGGTGAGCAAGCACTACTCCTTTACTCCTGTCCACTAAATAAACCCTGGGTTCCTAAGTCATAGTTTGGGTTTTCTCTCTCTATGCTACAGAGCTGTATAACATTTACAGTTCTTATTACAGAATTTCATAATGGGGGTGGTGTTAAAGAATCCAACTGAAAGAACCCCTACAGTTACAATCCACTACTACTTGTGTTTATTAATGTTAAAAATCAAGTACAAGACTTTTTAACACTTCTTTTTGCTGCGATTATGCTGTCATGTAAACTGGGATTTCTGATTCCACAATGTGTAGTTTTTGCTTTAGTTACATCAGTGGACATGTATTTACTAAGTTTTCAAATATGCATTTATATTTACTGCTTGCTGGGCAGCTTCCCAGTTACTTACTGATTTAGTGACACCCGGTGGCACCTTCTGATGAGGTCATAAGGGAGAAAACAGAGTGTAATTCAGTACCCCTAAGTACTGATTTGAAGGGAGTCCTGCTATGCCAAGAATAGGTATGGAGGTTCGATTACATTCTATGTTATTGAATCTAATTACCTGTTGTGAGCATAGTCCAGACAGTGCAGGACTTGGTGGGGTAGTTGAGGCTGGTTGATGTTCTCTAGTGCAACAGATCCACCTGTACATCAGACCAGGTATTACTGGCAGGGATCCAGGACTGACATACAGGCAGAGTTGCAAGACCATGTCCACTGCAGTATTTCCACCTGTAGAGTAGCTTGGCCATCATACCTTCATTTTTTTCATTCAGACATGGGATGGGCTTGCAGGGCCACTATTCCACCAGGAAATTAAATCTATTTTGAAAACAGAACACTGTGAACCATCCCCATAGGAGTTAGGGTATGACTCACACAACACTAAACCTCGTATGTGAGTGGTCCCAGTACAGCTCTACCTGTATATGCAACTCAGTACTGCCTTTAGTCTGGCTTCCTAATAGGTAGTCCCACATACAGGTTAAGCTTCAGCTTTGCCAAGAAGCCTGCTCAGTTCAATGAATACTTTTTTATTTCAGCAGTAATCCAGCTGATGTATAAAACATACACACACACACACACACACACACACACACACACACACACGCACACACGCGCACACACGCACACACACGTACACACACACACGCACGCGTCTCCACAGTTTGCTGTAAGCTATCACTAAAGTGATTCATTTACCCCTAGTTTTCTTCCTGGGGCATAATACCACAATATACAACTAGTTGTTACAGTTTTGTATCTGTGCTATTACACTTTATACACTTAATTAGGTATCTTATTCCTTTTAATTTCCCTTTTATTTGTGTTTAGTATATAAATGCATTTAGTAAGTTATTGATATATTGCCTGATCACTAGACTGAGTGGCTGATGGCTTTAATGCAGTCTGTGTCACTTAATATGTGTTGAAATCTCCTGCAGACTACAGAAGACATGCCTGTCTTTTGCAAGTTGTTTATCCCCCTCTATTGTACTTTCAAAATGCAGAACTACATAATCAGAATCAGGAAATACTTGGCAGCTGCTCAGCACACAGGAAATACCAATATTAGTTTATTAAACTTAATAAAGGCAGTTCCAGTTCACAAACTTAAGTAAAAGCTACATATTTTAGAACAAGAAAACCCACTTTACATGATAAAATCATAATTACTGCAAAAGATAACATCAAGAAAAAACACCTTTGCATGTGATCTTATTAATAGATGTGGTTGCCAGGTTTGACTTCAACAAACTACTCTCCAGCCTGAGTGATCATTAGTGTGTGTGAATGCCAGTTTATGCCCACAGGATCAAGGTTGCAATGTCCTGGTAATTTCTCTCTTCCCTGAGATGGTGGGACCTCAGGCTTAGTATATATATATATATATATATATATATATATATATATATATATATATATAAGTAGTGGCGGATATACAGCCCCCACATCATGGAGTAAAAAGGGCTTGCCTCCCTGCAATAATGCCTCCCCACAAGTCTTTTTTTCACTTTGAATGCTGCTTATATTTAAGTGATATTTCTCTGTTGTGACTGCAGTTTTGATGGCTGATCACAATGAAATCAAATTATTGTCATGAAGTTACAGAATCAGTTCTAGAATTTGCCCAACATTTGGCAAGTAGTTTCTTGATAGTATAAAATTACACATAGGTTCATAGGTTGGTACTGGGCTATCTGCCCGAAGGCATATATTAGCCCAGCCACACTGTGCGGTGTTCACCACCCCTTTAGTAGTTCCCAAGACCCTTGTACTAGCAGCTAGTACCCTTGGACCCTATCTAGTAGTGCTATTGGTGTGATCCCCACTGTGAACTTTCTGTTACCCATCCACTCATCAAGGTTCCTCTTGAAGAGTGATAGTGAGGGGCTCTGTCTTGTAGATCGGGACCCTGTTCCATAGTAAGGGAAGTCTCTGCGAAGGGAATCTATCCCTCCAGCATGTTTTATTCATTGTTGTGTTGAGGTTTATATCCCTAGAGCGTGTAGCTTGAGTAGATTTAGTTTTGCTAAGATGGAGCATGTTCAACAATTCTGGGTTGGACATGGCTCTATATGTTAGACAGAGATCGCCTCTGAGAAAGCGGTATGCAACAGAGAACAGTCTTAGCTTTTTCAATCGTGCTGCATAGGGCAACTGTTTGAGGCCAGTAATCCTCTTGGTTAGGTACCTTTGTGGTCTCTCCAGCTGCTGGAGATGTCTAGCCAGGTACATTCCAATTGTTGCATTGTACTCAATAATGGGTCTGATGAGGGAAGAGTAGAGGGGCACCATTACATCCTTAGATCTTGATGCGAACCCTTTCGTGATCAGATGGGTCACATAGAAGGATTTTCTAACCACTTTGGCAACATGGTTACCAAAGGAAAGCTGACTATCCACTTGGGCCCCTAGATCCCTTATTTTTTCTTCAGATTTCAGGGGATTACCTCCTATGTTGTAGTTTGTGGGTACCCTGTTTTTTCCAAAGGGGACTACTACGCATTTCCTTGACTTTAGGTTGAGACCATGGCTTTGACACCATGCATCAGTCTCATTTAGGCCCTTCTAGAGGATTTCCATGTCGGCCGGAGACTCTATTATAGCACCCAGTTTGCAGTTGTCCGCAAATTTAGTCGGCCATAGCCCTTCCTTGCTTGCCTGTACTTCTGAGAAGTATATGCCAAACAGGAGGGGCCCCAGGACAGAGCCCTGATGCACACCACTCGTCACTGGTCTAGATTCAGACATAGATCCTGCTACTCTTACTTTATAGGATCTGTCTGAGAGCCAGTTTGTGATCCATCTTGTGACATAAGGGTTTATGCCCAGGCTGGTGAGCTTATCAATAATACCTGAATGGGGAATGGTATCAAATGCTTTAGCAAGGTCAAGGTAGGCCGTGTGTACCTCCTTTCCCTTATCTATAGCCTGAGTAACTGTCTCAAAGAAATCCACCAGGTTCAGGAGGCATGATCTGCCCTTGACGAAGCCGAACTGTGTGGGGTCCAGCGACTGGAGGTTCCCAATCTCTCCATTTATGAGTTCCATAATGATTCACTCCATAGCCTTACAGATCAGACTGGTCAGGCTTATTGGTCAGTAGTTCCCACCCTTGTGTAGCGGGACCACCATTGCCGTGCGCCATTCTATGGGCACATATCCTGTGGAGAGGCTGAGACTGAACAGGGTATTAAGATGCAGGGTTAATTCCTTTTGGAGCTCGCGTATGACACAGCCTGGGACACCATCTGACCCCATGGAGGCAGTGTTTTCAGCTTTAGATAGAGCCTTGTTAACCAACGTATCGGTAATAATTGGACTTACACAATCCTCTAGAATGGTAATAGGCCCTGTAGGTGGTGAAGGGGGGGGGGTTTGCACTGAACCTGTCAGCCAAGATGTTGGCAATGTCAGAATGGTCAGTGTATTTTGTTCCATTTTGTACTAGCTCAGAACAGACCTGAGCGTTGCCATTTAGGTTTTTGACGTAGCCATAGAAGGCCTTATGGTTATCCTTGGCATCCTTGGCAACTTTCTTTTCAAAATTAGCTTTAGTTGACTTGATGAGGGCCCTCAATTTCTTACTAATGCTGATCAGGGATGATTTTTCTACTTGAGATTTGGCCTTTTTTTATATAAGTCTCCTCCTTTTATTGTAAAGTTTGCTTATGGCTGGGGTCCACCAGACTGGTTTCTTCTTGCTTGAGAAAGGAGTCTTGGTTTTATTTGGGATAGCACGGTCCATGCAATCCTGAAGATGCATAGAGAGTGCCTTGGTGTAGGATCCGCATCCTGGATATCATTATCCTTCTGCAAGGGAATCGTGAAGCTTTCCACTTTGGATGCAAGTAGTTTGAAGTTTGCTTTGGAAAGGTTTTTGACTATGGTTTCTTTGATTGGGGGAGGTGGAGGGTTTGTGGTCGGATCTGACCAAGGAGGGGGTGATAATGGGTGTGGTACAATGGGCACACATATTTGTGATGATTAAATCCAATATGTTGTCCCCTCTAGTGGGGGAACATACTAGTTGTTCAAGGGCATTTGAATTTATAAATTCTATGAATCGCTGAGCATAGGAGTTGGAACATTGGTAGTTCACCCAGTCTATACCAGGCTAGTTGAAATCACCCAAGATTATGGTGTTGGGTAGGACCTTTATATTTTCCAATGTCTCAAGGAATGCAGAGTGAGCATCTTGGGACATGGTGGGCGATCTATAACCGGCTATGACTTGAAATGTGGTTTTGCCTGCTGATAGTTGCGCATGGATGATCTCTGGGGCATCATGCTGCGCTACTAACCTGGACATATGGGTATCCTTGATGAATATGGATACACCTCTGCCCTTTGTACTGCGATTCAGTAACTGAGGCCGGAAGGTATGATATGAATTGTAACCTGGCAGTGCTGGGGTGCTCTCTTGAGCCTTGAACCAGGTTTCCGTCACTGCACAAACATCAATTTTATCCATGTTGAGGAGAGCCTTGAGTGAGTGCATTTTGAGGTTGAGACTTCTGGCGTTGTGTAGCATTACCCTTAGTTTTTGGTTACCTGTGCTGGTTACGGTGGTTGGTTTGTCCTTTGAGCCTTGCCTAAAAAAGGCACTATGGGGATGGCAAGAGCCTTGGCCAGTATTCGAAAACCTAGGGGTGACAGGTGCAACCCATCTCTGGCAAAACAGTGAGGCTTGTCTATCATGTCATCCCAGGCAGACAGACACTGGATCCCCTTAGAATGACACCAGAAGCTTAGCCAACTGTTGAAATTGATCATTAGAGGTTACCACTGCACAATCCTTGTCTGCTTCCTTTATTATAGTATTATTGCCTGTGCACTATTGCTTAAGGACAGGGGCAGTGATGATGTCCTGGCATCAGTGCACCAACCACTTCCACAGCCATGGAACTTCATCTGCCCATGCAAGCACAATAGCTCCCAGCTCCATGACCACAAGCCCCTAACAGATGTCTTGCTCCATAGGGCTAAAATGCTGTGTTACTTCAAGGTCAACTTCCCAAAGGATCAGGAAGCCCAGTCAATGAAAGGTCACATCTGACATCAGCTGGAAAGAAGTCACTGGTGGGGATTAGGGCTGGGAGTGAAATCCATGGATACTGCTGAAGGTAGTATGGAGCTGGGGGGATTGAAAGCCAAAAAACTGACTCCAGTGTCTAGCTAACCAAACATCTTGATGACTGAAAATTTGGAAGCACTGTCCTTAGACCTACTGACACCACCTCAAATGGCATTTAACATTACATACAAATGATGCAGTAGAAATTAACTTGCTTTCCATGTCAAAAAAATGCAACACTCTGGTATCTGACAAAAATCCCCCACCAACATGTTATTCTGTTGATGGCAATAACAACAAGCTGACAAAATATCAAAAGATCTTGGAGTCCTTGCAGATGATAAACTTTTGTTTGATACCAACATAGCATACAGAGTTGCCCCCCAGAAAGAAAAGTAATTGCTCCCCTTTCTATGGCTCTTATTAGACCAATTGTAGACTACTGTACCTCTTCTGTAACTTATTTACATATAAACTGAAGCAACTGCATAATACAAAGATTCCTCACAAAGATCAATGCATAGTGTCTAGGCTTCTCATATAGCCAAGGTGTACATCAGCTCTCTCTCTCTCTCTTCTGTGTATCTTATCACTTTTTTGTTAGACCTTCACAAAGACCTATGCCTGACATATAGACAATTAAATGTCCTCTTATTATTTGACATTATTTGCTGAATACCCCCTGGTGGTCTGAATACAAAAGGGCACTCAGCTTCAAAAAACTTAATATAAACCATATTATGAAATGTGACACCTTCATGTCTTAAAGACTTCCACACTTATAGAGTAAACATCCCTTTCCAATTAAAGTCAGCCCATCAATGTATACCTTCAAGAAGGAATTAAATGACTCTACATGAGTATCTTCAAATTCCAGTATGAGATCCAGGATGTTAAACTCTTTGAGGCCAACAGCAAATCTGCACACCTACTAAAAAAGTAAAATTTAATGAGGAAAACAGTGGTTGGAAACTAGAAGAGAGAGTAAAGATCTACATAAGACAGAGCCCCTCACTATCACTCTTCAAGAGGAACCTTGATGAGTGGATGTGTAACAGAAAATTCACACTGGGGATCACACCAACAGCACTACCAGATAGGGGCCAAGGGTACTAGCTGCTAGTACAAGGGTCTAGGGAACTACTAAAGGGGAGGTGAATACCACACAACGTGGCTGGGCTAATATATGCCTTCGAGCAGATAACCCATTACCAACCTATGAACCTATAACCTATAAGAGGTGGAAATGGCTGCCATGAATGATGAAATGGCACACGGGTTCTTAGTAACTTGGTCAGTGCGTTGGTGACCCCCCCTGACAGTGATATTTATCACATCACTCACCAGTGCAGAAGCACTTGAAGACTGAAAGATGGGAAGAGTCGTACTCTTTTTTTTTGGGGGGGGGGGTAGGACATTTTGAAGGAATACAGCTCTGCTATTTTTCCAATATTTGCAGGGAAAGCCAAAAGAACAATACTGAGAGAAAGGTTGTTTGCTTTCCTAAAGGACAACAATCTCCCACAACCAGCATTGGTTCATGGCTAAAAGAGAGCTTGATAGTGGTATAGCAGTAGATATGTTCTACCTGGCTTGTGCAAGACCTTTTGATTAAATCATATACAGGTACTGATAATAAAACTGCAGGATTTAACCTTAAGAGTGACACAGAGGAAATGGCCTGAGGCATAGGGAGGAGGGAAGAATAACAGACATGTTCAATGGAGTATTATTTTATTTTATTTATTTATTTTTTTGTTGACTGAAGTAGTCCCACTAAGCTAGTAGTTTCTTTTCAGAGGAGACTTGAGATGGTATTTATTCTGCTAGAGGATATTTGGCCAGAGCATCAAAGAACTTCTCTTGCTCTTTTTGATAGGTGCTGTGGGATCTTTTACATCCACCAGAAGTACCATCAACTCAAGCAGATGGGACCTCAGTTTAACATGTCATCCAGAGTGTGGTGGGAGTCAGACAGGGCCCTTCTAATATAAATATAATTCAGGCAATAGTGAAGAGCATCATGTGTGTCAGTAAAGTAGCTTGAGTGCTATTGACTAACAACAGGCAGTAGGGAGGACATGATATGGAGATACAAGATTTTGACAGAAGAAGTAAAAGGGTCACTTAGAACAACAAAGATGTAGGATAGTACTCAGGCAGCAGACTGCAGGGAACAGCTACTCGCTGGATCTGCTGAAGCATACCTCCCAACCTCGTAGCACAAGAAATCTGGACACCGGCAAAAATAATGCTTTGACAAAGGCTCAAAGGTAGAGACAGATATTATACATTGTTTTTACAAACTTAGAAAGTTGCTAGAATAATAGATGTTGCATTGATAAGCATTTTCTGAAGGATCTGAAGTCTGAAACTCAAATGTCTGTCATTATTTAGTGACTTCGATCCTAAATGGCTTTCCAGAATGGGGAACAGACGAAAAACATAAGCAAAAAAATCTGGACATTCTGCAAAAATCTGGACAGTTGAGAGCTATGTACTGAAGTACTTCTTCCCAGACAGGAATGTGGACCCATGCAATGGACTACTGAAATATGTGGTAGAAAGAAGATGTTGTTCTTCTTTCGGCTTTTCCCAGTTAGGGGTCGCCACAGTGGAACGTCGGTCCACTAATGATTGGCAGTTGATTTTTACAGTGCTGAGGTGCCAGCCGGACGCCCAACCTTCAACGAAGGCACGCCCATTCACGCATGTCTATCAAACGCCACTCGACCGCGGGGAGGACATACAGTCTCCACACAGAAGGCGCTCCAGCCGAGAATCGAATGGGAGAACCTCTTGCTCTGAGGCGACAATGCTACCACTGCACCAGAAAGAAGATAATCAGTGGTACTTGGGAGGGCATGATTCAAGAGCAGAAAGGGTGAGGGGGAAGGGAAAAATAGAGGAAGATAAATGTTAAATACTTTTCAAGGCCAAACTAGATGTTCTAATTACCCCATCTGGCATCAGACAAATGTCATGTGAGATGTTTTAATTTTTCAGATGAAGCCATTAATTAACAAATGTTATGCCACAACTTCTGTATTTTAAATTAAAATATTCCTTCTGCCTAGTTTCACATAAAATGCTTAATTATTTTAGTTATGATTGTTTATACCCTTTATTTACATTTAAAACATTTTCTGTTCATGAAAAAACCATAAAGATGTTTTTTTTTTCCCCAAGATAGATTTTTACATAGTGAAAGCAAAACATATTTTTCTATTTCAATGAAAATATTTGTCTTGGATGTAAAAAGTGATAGCAATTCTATTTATGAAGTGGTAAGACAGAAGTGGTGAACTTCATGACACCCATGCAGATGGAAAATACAGTTACGACTGCTGAATCCTACACAGATGCACTCTATAAGCACTTACACGAGTGCATGGATCGTGCTATCCCAAACAGAACCAAGACGCTATCCTCCAAAAAAAGGAAGCCAATCTGGTGATCCTCTGCCATAAACAAACTGTACAACAGAAGGAAGAAACTCCCTGGTCAGCCTCAGTAAGCTGAGATCCCTTATAAGATCCTCCAAAGCTAGCTACGAAAACAAAATCGCCACTAATTTTAAGGACAGACACAAAGCATTCTATAGCTATGTTAAAAATCTCAATGGCAACACCCAGCTCTGCTCTGAGTTACAGCACAACGGCACAAAAATTACAGAACCAACTGATATTGCCAACATCCTGGCAGATAGGTTCAGTGCTAACTTTACCCCCCCCCCCCCTAAAGGGCCCATATCTACACAGGAAGAATGCAGAATCCCTGTAATCACAACTACGCAGGTAAAAGCTGCACTCTCTAAAGCCAAAAACAAAGCATCCATGGGACCGGACAACATCCCAGGCTGCATTTTACATGAACTTCAGAATGAATTGGCTTCCCACTTAAGCACCATGTTCAATAATAGCCTCGCATCAGGCTTTGTGCCCACTGAATGGCGCACAGCAACAGTTATTCCACTCCACAAAGGGGGAGCCACCACTGATCCCGGGAACTATCGACCCTATTAGCCTGACGAGCCTGGTTGCAAGGCCATGGAACGTATCATCATGGAACTCATTAACAAAGACATTGGTAACCTGTAAACTCTGGATCCCACCCAGTTTGGGTTTGTGAAAGGCAGATCATGCCTCCTGAACCTGATCAACTTTGAGGCAGTCACCAAAGCCGTAGATGAGGGTAAGGTGGTTCACACAGCCTATCTTGACCTTGCCAAGGCTTTCAACACCATCCCCCATTCTGGAATTATAGCTAAACTCACTAAACTAGGTATAAATCCCTATGTTACAAGATGGGTTGCCAACTGGCTCACTGACAGAACCCACACTGTAAAAGTTGCAGACTCCAAATCTGACCTCAAAGCAGTAACAAGTGGAGTACCACAGGGTTCCGTCCTGGGACCTCTCCTGTTTGGTATCTACTTCTCTGAAGTACAGGCTAACACAGAAGGCCTCTGGCTAATGAAGTTCGCAGATGACTGCAAACTAGGAGCCAAAGTCAAGTCCCCAAATGATGTGGACATCTTACAGAAGGGCCTCACTGAGACAGATGCCTGATGTCAGAGCCATGGCCTCAAGCTCAATGCCAAAAAGTGCAGTGTCATCACGTTTGGTAAAAACTCTGTACCCACATAGGCAGCAATCTACTTAACACTGAATGTGTGATAAGAAACCTTGGGACCCAGGTGGACAGTAGTCTCTCCTTTGATAGTCACATTGCCACAGTAGTCAGGAAATCCTTCTACATGGAACACCTCATCATAAAAGGGTTCTCATCCAGGAAAAAAGAGGTCATTGTTCCTCTCTACTCGACACTCATTAGACCTATTATAGAGTACAACGCCCCTTTTGGAATGTACCTCACAAGACATCTGAAGCAGCTGGAAAGGCCACAGAAGTACCTCACAAAGAGGATTACTGGCCTTGAACAAATGCCCTACACTGACCGCCTCAAAAAACTCCAGCTTTTCTCCGTAGCATATCGCCTACTCCGAGGTGATCTCTGCCTAACATATAAAGCTATGTCAAACCCAGAGCTGTTGGACATGTTATACCTAAAGAAATCCCAATCCCTCTGAGCTACACGCTCTAGAGACTGAAACCTTGTCACCACAATAAACAGGACATGCTGAAGGGATAAATTCCTGTCCCAGAGACTTCCCATACTCTGGAACAGGCTACCCATCTATGTCAAGCAAAGTTCTTCATTAGCACTCTTCTAGAAAAATCTTGATGAGTGGATGGGAAATAGGAAATACACGCCGGGGATCACTTCTATGTCTCTGCTCGACAATGGCACAGGAAAATAACTTTCTTGGGTGGCGTAAGCCAGGGAACCTTGTTGGCTAAGCTAATGAAGGCCCTTGGGTCGGTAGCTTAGTACCTACCTATGAACCTATGAACCTATGAAGTACTGTGTATCCTAAATGTTTTAGGTGAAAAAAAAATAAAAAAAAAATGGCCAAAGCAAGGAAACTTTTATTGAATTACAACCAGGATCAACATGTTGACAGTTTTCACTGTATTTTGTGATCTGCCTATACGTTTTACATGCTGTTAATAGCATCATTTTGCTTTTGGTGTCAGTAAATTCTACAACTGGAACTTCAAAAATCTAATCATTACCCTGGTTTTAAGGGTGGAATGTGAATTGTAAATGAGGGTGTTTTGGCTGTTCTTGTGTATGCAGGCTTACAGGATTATTAGCAGCATGGCAAAATGTAAATAAGGAGGAAAAAGTTGCAAAGTCACCCTGGCCAAGATGAAATGGTCAAATAATGGCATTTTCTCTTAGAGTGAGCTGAGGATCCATGAGCTGTTTTAACGATGGTCCAAAATGGTACAAATATCTCATTAGATTAGATTTCGGAACAAGTTGAAAACACGCTTCTCAAATGTTGGAATTCAGGCAGTTTATTAATTGCAGGAGGATAATAAGAAGGCCATGCATGGTTCATCCACTGCAGTAACAATGAATGAATTTGATTACAGAAAATATAACACTCTCAAACTGGTCAGAAACTGTGCAGATAAGGTCAATGATAATAGTACTCCAACCAACAAAGCAAAAAAACTGGAACTCAAACACCGGGCAAAATTTAATAAAGAAAATATAAATCAGGCAAACCTTTCGGGAGACATATCTTTGTCAATGCTTTGACATATCCTGAAAGCTTTGCCTGATTTATATTTTCTTTATTAAATTTTGCCTGGTGTTTGAGGTCCATTTTTTTTTGCTTTGTTGATTACAGAAAATGTAACAGCACAACAGATCTTGGTAATGTGGCTCACTGTTTTAACACAGTTCCACAGAGTCAGGCGACCAGACACTGCTCTGCTGAATTCATCCATGCAATCCCAGGAATCTGTTACATTTTGCTAACCATAAGTCAATTGTATACTGTATTTTGCACTTTTAAACAATATTTTTGCTATACTGTTGAGTTTTTAAAACTGTTGTTGCTGATTTGTTGCACTTTTTGTCTGCTGTAACATAGACTAGATTTAGACTGAATCTGGCTCTGTTTGCTAAATTGAGCACTAAACCAGGCTATCTTTTGTTGGAGAGGGCGCCTTGCACCCTTGTGGCAGGAGAGAGCAGTTAGAACTCATCTGATTGAATGTTGCTGGCATAGGGCTCAGTTTTCAGCTTTTCTATTGGTTAAATTGTTTAATTCAGTTTGCTCACTGTTTTAACACAGCTCCACAGAGCCAGACGACCAGCCACTGCTTTGCTGTATTCATCTGTGCAATCCAAGGAATCTGTTGCATTCTGCTAACCATAAGTACACTTTTAAACTGTAGTTTGCACTTTTAAACTGTATTTTTGTTATATTACTGATTTCTTAAAGCTGTTCTTGCTGATTTGTTGCACTTTTTGTCTGCTGTAGCATAGGCTAGATTCAGACTTGCTGAATCTGGTTTTGTTTATTAAGCTGAGCACTAAACCAAGCTATCTTTTGTTAGAGAGGGCCCCTTGCACCCTTGTGGCAGGAGAGTGCAGTTAGGACTCAACTGATTGAAGACTGCTGGCACAGGGCTCAGTTTTGAGCTTTTTTTATTGGTTAATTTGTTTAATTCATTGTGTTCACTGTTGCTACATAAGTCCCACATTTGTGCTGGTTTGTGCTTGTTTTAACACAGCTCCACAGAGTTAGATGACCAGCCAGTGCTCTGCTGTATTCATTTGTTTACACATAGTGCACCGACATGCACCACTCCACACTACCACACAGTGGGGGTAACCACTGGTAGTTATAGAAGCAAAAACTTCAGTAGATACATTTTCCAATAAAAGCTGCCCTTGATCCAGCTAAGTCCTTAAATTGCACTTATCTGCTCAGAGAGCACCTCTGCTGCACTTTTGCCCCTTAAGCAGTCCCAAAAATCAACAAATCTACAATAGTCTTATACTATTTAGAGAATGCCCACTAGTATAGACCCTTTATTAGAGCACCCCATTAATATAGTCCCCTCTTAGAGCACCAGTTATACCACACCCCTCCATTTTCTCTTCCCACTGTGAAAACAGGATTTAACCTAGCATTATGGATGGTCAGTTTCCCTCCATCTCTGCTACCAGCCTGATTGACATGTGTATCCGGAGGCAGTATAGCAAATGCTTCATGTACACCGACAACCCTCTACTCCTAAATTACACCAGTACAATTTGTGAGTGATGCATCTACAGTAAGAATCTGGAACCCTTACTCTCTCATGCACAGAACAGTAACACTAAACAGGTTGTCAGCTCACATACTACAACTCCTTCACAAACCATGCACTCAACACATAAACCATCATACATGGAGGTACTCACCAGAAATGTATCTAAACACCAGAGACCTTCCAAACATAAACACGCTACACCTAATACAGCACCTACATCACTCAGTACACATAATAACACAAACATCAGTGTATCACCAAATAAGCCCCTAAGGCAAAGCACATCTGAACCAACCTTTTTAGTCACAGATAACTCCATTGTGAGACACACAGATGTCCCACTCACCATGCTGGACAAGGAGAAGGTTATGGTCAGATGTCTATCATGTGCCAGGATCTGTCAGATCACATGTGCCCTCAAGTCTCTCAACAACAAGTACTGTTATGACTCCGTCATAGTTCATGTTGGTGTGAATGACTTGAGACATACCTCGCTGGACTATATGAAGAGAGATATGATTGAGCTGTTTGAGTATGCCTCTTAGGCAGGTAGCCTTGAGCAGCATTCTACCCTCACCTAGGATAATACCACAATATAAACAAAACATAATTGACTTTAACAATTGGCTTAGTTTCTGGTGTCATTCTAATGGGATCCAGTTCCTATCAGCCTGGCATGACATGGTTAATAGACCATGCTGCTTTGCCAGAGGGGCTCTTCACCTGTCACACCTAGGCTTTCTGTTACTGGCTAAGGTACTTGCCTCCCCCATAGTGCCTTTTTTAAGCAAGGTCTCAAGAATAAAATTTCTGATGTGACAATATCACTCACAAATAAATTAAAGGTTATGCTGCTAAATGCTAGGAGTTTAAATCAGAAACTGCACTCTCTGGAAGCACTCCTTTTCCCTGGAGGATGTTGACATCTGTGCAGCCACAGAAACTTGGTTCAGGGCCAAAGAGAGTACCCTGACCTTGCAAGGCTGCAGTACCCTACACACCTTCACAATGCAAAATGAAAGTGTGAGAACCCAGGGAGGAGGAGTATCTATCTTCATCAAAGATAAATACACCTCTAAGTTGGTTAGACAGGAAAACTCCATGAAGTTACTCCAAGTTCAACTAACTGTGTGTAACCCCCCCCCTTCAAGTCATCATTAGCTATAGGCACCCTTCAATGAACCATGATACCCATCTTTGGACCTACTTGAGTCAATCAAATTACAAACAAACGCTCTAGTCATGGGTGATTTTAACTATCCCGCCATTGACTGGGTAACTTATATGAGTACCAACATGCTCACAAAAAGGTTCCTGGACTTTGTCAACACTAATGCCCTGGAACAAACAATATGCAACTCCACAAGGGGCTCAAATATTCTCGCTCTGTTCCTCACTAACATGAGTGAGTGTTGCACCACCACAAGTATAGGACCCTCACTGGTTAAATCTGATCACAAATCAGTCACATTTGAAGTAGCTATAATGCCTGAACCCCTCTTAGGTGAAATCAGGCTAAAAAAATTCACCAACGCTAATTATACCCTCCTAAGGGATGGCATAAATAATTTCCAAGCTCATATTCCCACAGATGGCATTGATAACTATACTAAGGTATACACAAATGCCCTGTACAATCACATATATAAATGTATTGACAAATCTGTACCTGATATAATCAAAACAAGATCCTCAAGAAAAACAAGCCTTATTAGTGGACATCTAGCATTAATAAGTTATACAACAAGAGGAAGAAATTGATGTCTAAGAATAAAAAATAGAAGTCTCAGCACTGGAAGAACACCTTCCTGTGCTTGAACAAACAAATAAGACAACTTGTAAAATCTTCTAAAGGCAACTTTGAAAAAAATATAGCAACCATAGCTAAGGATAACCATAAAGCATTCTTCAGCTATAACCATAACCTAAAAGATAGGACCTAGACATGTGCTTATCTAGCTGTGGATGGCATCACACAAACTGATACTGTGAAAATAGCTAACCTATTAGCTAACAGGTTTGGTGAAAATTTCATCCCCCTGTCCCCTGCAAACATTACACAAAACATTCCCTCTATATCTTCCATGCCTTGCATCTCAAAAGAGCAAGTCATTAATGCTCTCTCCAAGGCCAAAAACACAGCCTCTATTGAACTGGATAGCATCCCAAGTTGCATCTTCAATGGTCTAAACATGAGTTAGCAGCTCCATTAGGTACTCACTTTAACCATAGCCTGAGTACTGGTTTTGTCCCTGCTGAATGGAAAACAGCAACAGTCATCTCCCTTCATAAAGGGGGTATAGCAACAGACCCTGAGAACTAGAAATCCATAAGCTTAACCAGCCTTATCTGCAAGGCCATGGAACACATCATCATGGACCATATCAATAAGGATATAGGTGATCTCCAAACCCTTGATCCAACACAATCTTGTTTTGTTAAGGACAGGTATAGGAAATAAAGGGTTAAATCTGGTGGACTTCTTCAGATATAGCACCAGAGCCATAGACAAAGGCAAATATGTACATACAGTCTGCCTTGACATAGCCAAGGCCTTCGACACAATCCCACATTCAAGCATCATTGATAAACTCTCCCAGTTGAATATCAACCCTTATGTCATTAAGTGGTTTGCTAACTGTCTCACTGACAGATCATACTCAGTCAACGTTGGGGACTTTACCTCAACCAGCAGACCTATCACCAGTGGGGTTCCATAGGGGTCAGTGCTGGGCCCCCTATTGTTTGGAAAAAACTTCTCAGAAGTTCGGGCCAAAACAAAGGGGCTGTGGCTGACTTAGTTTGCTGACAACTGCAAATTAGGTGCAATCATTGAATCCCAAGACATTGTCAATATACTTCAAGAGGACTTATACAAACAAATGATTGGTATCAAAGCCATGGAGTCAAACTCAATGCTAAAAAATGCATTATCATCCCCTTCAGTAAAAACAACTTTTCTGCAGACTACCATATAAATAATAATACCCTAAGTAGCAACTCAGTAGTGAGAGACTTGGGAATGCAAGTTGAATGTAACCTGAACTTTGACCACCATGTGTCTACTGTGGTATGGAAAGCATTCTATGTCACAAACCTTATTAGCAAAGGCATTGCCTCAAGAGTGAAAGCGGTCATAACTCTGCTGCACTTGATCCTCATCAAGTCAGTAATTGAGTAAAATGCTCCCTTTATTATGAACCTTACCAGGCATCTGCAGCAACTTGACAGATCTTAGAGATTTCTAACAAAGAAAATTCATGGTCTCCAGCATATGTCATACATTGACAGACGGAAGTCACTGTCACAGTACTCAGTAGCATACAGACTACTTACAGGAGACTTGTGCCTGACCTACAGAGCAGTCTTGGATCCAAACCTACTGGAAATGCTGCACATCTGCAAGTCAAATGGGACAAGGGTCACCCACTCCAGGGATCTTAACCTCGCCTGTGACATAAATGGGACCTGCTGGAGAGACAGATATGTCTCTCAGAGCTTGCCACTCTTCTGGAATAGGCTACCAATTCACATCAAACAGAGCCCCTCTATGACCCTGTTTAAGCATAGCCTGGGTGACTGGATGGGAAACCGTAAATTCCCACCAGAGATTTTACCTATGACCCTCCTAGGTATGGACAGTTGTTGCTAACTAAGTTTTGGTAAGATCTTTTATACTGGGTACACATGGCTAGGCTTATAAACATCTTTGAGTAAATAGCCTAGTAACCACCTCAGAAACTATAACCTATGACAAGCTGCTAGTGAACTCAGAACTCTCAAAAGAAGTAGAGGGTTAAGACTTAATAGCATTTTTTGTAAAGATCCAATTGTGTGAGGCCCTTCACCTTCCCAAGGTGTGTATGAATAATTTCAGTTGGGCTTATCAGACATCAGAAAGAGGCTGAGAGTATGCTCTGGGTAGCTTCTTCAGTCTTTTGATGGCAAACTGGTTAATTTAATTTTGCAAATTGCACTGAAAAAAAATACACTTAAATGTATGCTAACACTGTCTTATACTAATCTATCATTTGCTGTCAGGCTAAGGCGCATAGTTGTCATTAGGGTTCATAATAAACTGTAATGTTAATATATTATTAATCTCTTACTGTTAGCATATTTTAAAATGTAATGTGATGAAAACTGGGGTATTCACAAATGATGAAAATAATGAAAAAGATGTACGACTGTAAATGATAGTTAAGTCAGTTTCTACATGTAGTTAATTAAGTTGAGATCCATGATTGGAGATACTAAAATAAGAGCTTTAATATATTTTTAAGTTAAAAGAAACAGGTGTTGCAGCTATTTGAATACTGGCATATATGTACTTATTTTTCTGTAAATTTTAATTTTTGAATAATATAGCAGGCGAGAAAATAATTGACTAAGTCATGCCCCACATTACACATTTTTAAGCTCTATGTGTGGCCACACATACAGCTATCTATACATATATATATATATATATATATATATATATATATATATATATATGCACATGGCCGTCCCTTGTGTCTAAAGTGGTGAAAATTTACAACTCATTCCTGAAAGTATGCTTTAGCACTAGCGGCATAAATTACCTTTCTTGTCAGGACTATACTATGTGACTGTCATAGATCATGATTTACCATCTTAGATGTGGCAGGTTGGAAACTATGAATGAAAATATTTAAAGCAATGAAGTTATGACCAGAAATTGAACTACGCATCTGAATACACGGAAATAAAAGAACCCCTGAAATGCATTTTACATTAATGTTTAGTCTTAGACTCTGATGAGAGATAATGTGCCATTATTTAAGGAAAATGATGACCTCATATATGTTTGAGTATATGGGTTAGTGATATGTTACAGGGGTTTAGAGATGAATGCATGGAGAATGTCAATACATTGTCACTGTCAGAAAAAAATCTTATGACACTTTACTTATTTCATGTATTACACTCCCAAAACTGTGTGATCACTGTCCCAAGGCAGAGCCCCAGTCGCATAACACTTTCATTTAGATGACATGTATGTAGAGATGGAAATGCCTGTCACTATAAGAAAAGTAAGGAGACAGAATTCGATCACCGGTGTGGATATAGTAATTTAGTCTCAAAATTTAGCAACAGAAAAACAAGCAACAGTTTAAATGTGAACTTTCTGTCTACATCATTATGATTTGGAAGCCTGTAATTTTGTGGATCGAATCATATTGTCAAACATTAACTAATTGCCAAAACGAATTTCCTTTCCGCACATCATGAATGATTTCCAGACACTCAGAGCACCAGAATTGACAACAATTTCACTGATGTCCCATGTCTATTCAGCACTCCTAACTATGTTTATTTCCCTTCACTACCAGCCCCACTTGTTCATTATTGTATTTATATACAAATATGTAAAGATTCAGATATGCTAGGGTACATAACTAGAACATAAAAAAAATAAAAATTCAGTACTCTATGGACCTAAAAGTCAAAAATTCCACTTAAATGTTATTAATGCATTTATTTTTCTGTTCATTGATTTGTTTGTTCTCCAATTACTTGCTTTATCTAATTCGGATTTGAGAGGGAGTGGAACCTACTCCAGCATTCAGTGAGAACAAGACAGGAAACTAATCCCAGACAGGATACTAGTCTATCACTTCACACACACACACACACACACACACACACACACACACACACACACACACACACACACACACACGCACACACGCACACACGCACACACACACACACACACACACACACACACACACACACACACACACACACACACACACACACATGAACACATGCACAGACACGTACATGCACACATACACATACACACTTACATGCATGCATGAACTCAGTCAATGACATGTACACTAACCTATGGGCACTTTGGAGGATCTCCATTCCACGTATAGCATGTCTTTTAATTTGTGGAAGGAAACCAGTTCACCAAACAAAATTCCACATGCACAAACAGTGGACCCATAGAAACCATACAGACTTCCACACAGGAGGTATCCCACCCATTAACCAAACCAAAAACACAAGCACAGTGAAGCTCCAGTACTAACCACTGTACCACTATGCCACCTACTTTAATGTTAGACTTAATGGAAAATAGACACTTTCAGTCAGCTACATCATTTATACAGAGCCACAGGATCCATCAACCTCATCATATTGCCTCTCAGCAACACATCATTGGTGCTCTCTGCAGGAGAAATAAATATATTGCTAAATTTTTGTTGTGAATTATAATATATTGCAAATGCACACATGTAAAATAGCTGCATACCCAAATGCATATCTTATCCATAAATCTCCAGTGCCTCCAAACACTGTCAGTGTATTACATTGTAAACCTTGAAAAAACATTCACCTTAATTCAATTTTATGTAAACATCAAAACAGGATTTGTATATGAAATAGATCATTTCAGGTGCCATATGTTACAGAAGCAATTTCAGTTTATGAGTTGGCAACAAAGCTGAGCAAATTAGGAATGGTTTTAAGTATATTTTTGTTACTTATTGTCTAGGGGAGTCTCTTGACAATGGAAGACACACAGATGCTGGATTGTGTGCTAGAATTTGTCAAATTTCTTCACGTCTGTTATACCCTGATGAATTGTGTATACAAATATCAACAATGTGACTTTCTAGCACTTGAACAATCTGCTTGTCATCAGTCAGATAACAAGACACCATCACAAACTATATAAGTTCATATCTTTCTTTATAACTTTATTTTAAGATTTCTAGTACTTCATAAATTCCCATACTCCTCTGTCCAGATACAGAGTGTAATGCACTCTCATAAGCATATGTTGATGTGTTTTTGTATGTAGTGATAATCTTTTTCAGTTTCTGATCAGTTTACACTTTGAATTTCATGATCTTTATTAGGCTGCTACAAGCATACCTTGCACTTAACCACTCAGCTCAGATCTTTGCACATGGACACAAGAATACTTGAATTGCTGTAGTACTAGAAAGGAATGTTTCTATGGATAACTAATCAGCATATAGCATAAGGAAAGAGGTCCATCAGTCTCTAACAAATGAGCCAACATGAAGTAAATCAGGCTGAATTTTATTAGTCACTCTTGAGCTGCAGTTTATGTTCATAATTTCACAGGTAAGTACTAGGCTAACTTCTCTTACAGGCCATTTTAAGCCTAGCTGATTTCCTTTTAAAGGTGAGAATCAAACTCTGTACCTTTTGTCTGTGAGGCAAACACCTTAACCACTACGCCAGTCCCTATCACCATTAACCTGCTTCCTCACTAACTTGTAATTGAAAGTGTGCTGGCCTTCTACCTATCAAATGAATAAAAAGTAACAAGAAGAAGCTTCATTCCCTGAAAGCACTCCTTACCCTGGGGAGTCTTGACATCTGTGCAATTACTGGGACATGGTTTAAAGCCATGGAAGGCACCCTGCCAGTACAAGGCTATAATGCCTTCCACACATTTAGACCAGCTACTTGCCTAATGCACAAGAAGTGACAAGAGTTAAAGATGTATCACTCTACATAAAAAGTAAGCACACATCACGATTGGTCAAACAAAATGACATGCTTGAGCTATCGTATGTCCAACTAAGCTTAGGTAAATTAAGGCAGCTGTCTATGACCCAGGATAACCATACTGCATACCTGAATGTACGGGAGTCACTCACAGTTCAGCCCAACACCATATTCTTGGGTGATCTCAATTATCCTGCCATAAACTGGGATGCATTTACAACCACCAACATGCAGGCTCAAAGATTCCTGGATTTTGTCAATGCAAACACCTTGAAACAGCTAGTCTGCACACTTACTAGGGGTGCAAATATCCTGGATCTGGTATTCACAAATATGAGGGAACATTGCACCCCCACTTGTGTAATGTCCTCAGTGGTCAGATCTGATCACAAAGTGGTAATCCTTGAAATAAACATAAAGGCTACACTCCCAGAAAATCCCAGAACATTTAAAAACTTTTCCAAGGCTAGCTACCTCCCATTAAGTGAATGTATAGCTAAATTCCAAGCCCCCATAATTCACAGAACATGGTGGTCTATGCTTAAGTGTTTATGGAAACCCTGTACATTCATGTAAACAACTAGATAGAAACAACAGTTCCAAACGGAAATAAACTTGGACCTACTTCAAAAACAAGCCCCCTTGGTGGATCTCTAGTATAAATAAATTGTACAACAAAAGAAAGAAAATCCTGTCCAAAGTTAGGAAGTGCTCTGCCAAAAAGACAAAACAATCCCTCATCAGTTTGAATAAGTAACTCATGGGACTAATCAAGTCCACCAAAGCCAACTTTGAGGCAAAAATAGCCTCCCAGGCTAAGGAAAACCAAAAGGCACTTTTCAGTTATGTACACAACCTTAAATGGAACACCCAGCAGTGAGCTGAACTAACAGTAAATGTAACTTCCTATACCAAACTGAGAGATGTAGCAAATTTGCTGGTCAATTAATCTAACTCTAATTTCACCCCCATCACCCCCAGTCCCCCCAGGAAATACCCTGTACCATTTCTCCCCCAGCTATAACTAAAGAACAGGTCCTCACTGATCTCTCCATAATTAAGACACTGCATCAATGAGTCCTGATAATATTGCTCTTTTTTTAATTTCTCCAAGTCTTTCGGGTTTTTAATACCATGATTGGAATGGATCCCATTCTTAAGTCAAAGTACAATTAAAGTTCATGAAATTAGTTGTGATGCCCATGCCCTGGCCCAGCAATCAAAGAGCCTCAATCCTCACCACTAACACCAGTGAGGGGCGTCTCATATAGGAGGAAAGGATAACAAATACAGACAGTAAAGTGCAATTTCCCTTAAGAGCACACAGAGATCGCAGTCAGTCTGGGCTTGGTCACTCCCTTGCTCTCCAGGTCCCCAGTAAGACTCCCCACTGGCACAGGTGTAGGGTCCATATCTCAGCCAGGTGGGCAAGTTAAAATCTCCAGCACCCTCTCTGTCCAACCAGTGCTTCATGTCCCTGCCCAAGTAGCTGACACACACACACTTTGAGATAAGAGTTTATACAACCACAGAGACTCTCCTGGGAAAGGCTGGAACATGTTCTTCAGCTGTGCCCCTACTACCCAGACTATACGGTAGTACCACCTGTCACCACCCAGCTAATATTTATCAGCCACTCAAAGGTCCTTAAAAGGGTGTCCAATTATTACCGTGAAATATTATTATCCAATTGGTAGTGTAACTAAACAGTCAAGGCTTATTAGAGTGACTTGGTACAGTGATCATTATAAATATGTAATGTACTCTAGAGCTTAAATTATCTCTATGTTGAAAGGTTTTAAAATATTTAATAATAAATAATAAAAATACAAGACAATACGTCTTACTACAAAGTGAGGGTCAAGAGTTCAGAGATCACAGAGAAATAATAAATAATTCTGTAGTACAGTTCTGACATCACAGAAAAACACTTTATCTAATCTTTCTAGTTACTAGCTATTTCCAAAAGAAAACACAAGTCTGAGACAAACTTACATATGAGCAAGACAGTGCTGTGAGTTGGATGGTCAAGACAAAAATGTTTAATCCTCTCTGGTTCTCTCTGTTTACATTGAAATTGCAGTTCTGATTCACATTACATCATTCTTCACACTTTCCTGTGGTTCCCAGGCTACACATTACATCATTCTTCACACTTCCCTGGGATACCAGGCTAACAGAAACTGCATTTACATTCTTAACATCTCTTTTTGTTATCTTGCAACTGGTCAGGAAGCAAAGCAATAAAAATACATATGCATGTTTAAATCTAGCAATTTAAATCTTGGTTAAAACAATAGAAAGGATTTCTTCATTTAGACCCTTCAGCACCACTGTCTACATCAAAGGGTCACTCTTTACTTTGGTCAGTAGAGTGCACTGTTGTCACATTTTCTCCCAGTTTCACATTTAACACTATTTCATTACATTTAAGACCACAAGCCTGAAGTTTACATTCATATTTACAAATGACAGAATTATCTGCACAATTCTATCCAGCTAGGCTGGCAGCCTTCATCTGTCTTTATTGACTCTTCACATATCTCCCTCCATGGGGAACCCAAGCTAGTTTTTCAAGTGACCCTTGAGAAACACTGCTTGAGAGGGTCAGGTCTATCTGAGCATGCCTACCCCATTCCCTGTCTTGAGAGCCCATCTGCATTGCCATTGCTACTCCCACTGTGGTGCTACACTGACATATCATATGGTTGCAACTCCAGGCTCCATCTTAGCAACTTGGCATTTTGGTGGCTGGCTCTGTTTAACCATGTTACTGGGTTGTGATCTGTCATTACAGTGAATTTCCTTCCAGACAGATAAGGTTGAAGTTTCTGCAGTGCCCACACTATGGCTTGACATTCCTTTCCTACAGCTGCATAGCATTCCTCCCTGGGTTGGAGCCTATGACTAAGATAAACCACTGGGTGCTCTTCTCCCTCTGAAGAAATCTGGCTAAGTACAGCCCGCACCCCATGGTTCGAAGCATCCGCTGGCACAATAAATTCTTTGCTGTAATCTGGACTGGCTAACACAGGGTATCCTCCCAAAACTTCTTTAAGCTTCTGGAATGCCTGCTCACATGCTGAGGTCCACACTACCTTATCTGGCCTGTTCTTCCTTATCAGGTCTGTGAGGGGAGTAGCTATGGTACTATAACTGGGGACGAACTTTCTGTAGTACCCTGCTGTCCCTAAAATGCCCTCACCTGCTTTTTGGTAACAGGTGCAGGCCATACCTGAATGGCTTCCAGTTTGGCAGGTTCTGGCCTTATCTTACCACTCCCCACTCTATGTCTTAGGTAGGAGACTTCTGCCATACCCACCTGATATTTGCTCGGCTTAATGGTTAACACTGCCCTCTGTAGTCTGCCCAGCACCTCCCTGACATGCTGAAAGTGCTCTGGCCAGGAATGGCTGTAGTTGGCAATATCATCTAGGTAGGCAAAGGCAAACCCTCCTGCTCCTTACAGGATATGATCTACCAGCCTCTGAAATGTTTCTGGGGCATTCTTCATCCCAAAGAGCATCTTTGTGAACTCATACAAGCCAAAAGGAGTCACAAAGGCTGACTTCTCTATAGCACTGGGAGTTAAGGGCACCTGCCAGTAACCCTTGGTAAGATCAATGGTTGTAAGATACTTACCCCCACCCAGCTGCTCTAGGGCCTCATCTGTCCTAGGCATGGGGTAACCATCTGACTCTGTATGACTATTTACTTTACTGTAGTCCACACAGAACCTGGTGCTGCCATCCTGCTTTGGCACCAGCACCACTGGGGAGGCCCAGGGACTGTTGGACTCTTGAATCACCCCTAGTTCCAACATCTCCTGTACCTCCTCCCTCAGAGTCTGACTCTCTCAGGCACTCTATAAGGGGCCTGCCTAATAGGCCTTTGGGGTCCTGTATCCACCTGGTGCTGCCCCAGGTTGGTGCACCCTGGTTTCCCAGTGAACATGTCCCCAAATTCCTGCAACACTGCGCAGATTTCTTGAACTTGGGTAGGAGATAGCTGCTGGGACATTGCTGCCCCTTCCACTGAGGTGTCAGCCCGAACCTCACTGAGAAGATCAGTCCCCAGATCTCCCTCGGACTCCTCCTGCAATCCACTGCAAATGCTCAGCACAAGGGCCTCCCTATCATGGTAAGATTTCATCATGTTAACATGGTGCAATTTGTGCCCCTGCTTTTGCCTAGCAGTTCCATCATGTAGTTAACATCACTTACCTTTCTTACCACCTTGTAGGGTCCCTCCCAAGCTGCTTGCAGTTTGTTGTGTCTGACAGGAATGAGAAACGTTACCTGCTGCCCCACAGCATACTCTCTAGCTCGAGCATTCCTGTCATACCACACCTTTTTCTGTTGTTGGGCTTCTGCCAGGTTCTCCTGGGCCAAGCCCATGAGTTCCCTGAGCCTTGTCCTGAGGTTTAGGATGTATGCCACAACAGACTCCTTGTGAGATTCGCACTCACCTTCCCACTCATCTCAAATTAAATCTAAAGGTCCCCTCACCCTATGCCCATACAGAAACTCAAAGGATGAAAAACCTGTGGATTCCTGGGGAACCCCTCTGTAAGCAAACAACAGATGGGGCATATATTTGTCCCACTCCCTCTTAAACTGATCTGCAAATGCCCATAGCATGGACTTGATCGTAGAGTTTAACCTCTCAACAAGACCATTAGTCTGGGGATAGTAGGGGGTGGTCTTTCAGTGCCTCACCACACAGGACTTCCACAGACAAGCCAGCAGGTCTGATATGAAATTGGCACTGTTGTCAGTCAGTATTTCTTTAGGGAAAACTACCCTGCTGAAAATCTCTAGCAAAGCATTTGCCACCTTCTCTGCCTCAATGGAGGACAAAGCCACTGCCTCAGGGTATCAGGTAGCATAATCCACTACCACTAGGATCTACTTTTTCCCTGTGGAAATTGGGGTACTCAGAGGACCCACAATATCCATAGCTACCCTCAGAAAATGGCTCCTCAATCACAGGCAAAGGCATCAAAGGAGCTCTCACCTTGTCTCCTGCCTTGCCTACCTTTTGGCACTGCCCATAGGTCCTGCAGTACCCTGTTACATCTCTGGAAATTCCAGGCCAATAGAAGTTCTGCATAATATGCCTCTTTGTATGTTTTATGCCTATATGACTTGCAAAGGGAATATCATGGGCTATGGCTAGAAGCACCAGACAATAGGCTCTCGGCACTACCAACTGCTGTACTCTCTCATCTTCTAGCCCTCCCTCAGGGGTCCACTCTCTGTATAGTAACACTTTGTCCCAGTATACAAATTCCCCCTTTCCTTGAGGATCAGGTGCCTCTCTAGCTACCTGCCTCAGGTCTTGCAATATAGGGTCTGAGAGCTGAGCCTGTCTCAACTCTCTCCTTGCAACCCTTCCCAGCTCCCCTTCCACAGGAAGTCTGGCATCCTCTGACAATGGTTCCTCACTGTCAGCCTGGGTACTATTACTCACCTCTACCTTTGCAGTCACTCTGTCCAAGGGACCATCAGTACTCACATGCAGCTGTGGCTCACATTCAGTCTCACTGCTACAAAGTAGTTCTCTCCCTGAAGTAATCACCTTACCAGGCCTGGCAGCAAGTATGCAGTCTGTCTGGGTCTCCCCGAGGCTACCAGACACACATGCTTGTCTCCTAGCCTGACTGCGTGTAACTGAATAAGCACATGATACTGCCTTATCCAAATCCTTCCCTATCAGGACATCTGCAGGATGGTAGTTTGGTCAAGACAATCTTCTATTGGCATTTTGTCTTTCCCCTTACTGGCTCCCTCACCTTTTGTTCCCCACCTTGCCTCCATGGACACCTGTATGCCACATTGCCCCACTGGTTGCATTCAAAACATTTAACCCTAGCTCCTGGACATGTACCTGGACTAGTGGCTTCCCCTGCTACTGGCAGATTCTGTTGGGGCAGTTTGTGCTGCCCACCATGGGTTTCTTTAGCCCCATGAGCAGTACTGAGGGACCCTTTCCTGTGCAGAGCTGCACTGCTTGGCAGGTATAGGTCTACCTTCTTCCCCAACTCATCTGAAGCAGAACATTGTCTATCAACTAACCAGATCCTCATGTCCTCAGACAAAATGCTAAGGGCTGGTTCCCTCACCAAAATGTCTGCCATCCCTTCAAAAGTGGTGACCTGACATCCACTTACCCACCTATGGAAATAAGTGCTCAGTTCAGCAACATATTCTCACCCACTTTCATCTGCCTTGCCTCTATGCTCACGAAACATTTTCTTGTACGTTTCAGGAGTTAGCTTAAAAAACTCCAATAGACAATTTTTTACAGCAGTGTAATCAAAACATGGAACATCAGACATTTTAGACAATATAGTTACAGCTTTACCATGGAGTAAGGGGGTCAGGATCCCTACTCAGAGCCTTTGGTCAACACTATACTGTTTGCATACCCTCTCAAACATATGAATGAAACTATCAAAATTATCCCCCTCATTAAACTGCGGGAAAAAATTACTGACCTTTTGTGCTTCTGAGGTCCGGTTACTCCCTTCCCCATTACTTCTATGACTCTGGCGAAGAGTCAGCATTTCTCTCTCATGCTTCCTCTGCTTCTCCTTTTCCTCAGCTTCTATCTCCAAATGCCTGGCCTCCAACTCAAGTCTTTTTAGCTCCAGATGGATTTTTAAGTCCTCTGCAGAAAGGTTGAGCTGTCCATTCTCCAAGGGTATTATATCTCCACTGCCAGTCTGATTGTCCTCCTGGTTGCTGTTTTCTGATGCAGCTGTAACCAAAGCTGCAATCAGGTCTGCCTTAGTCAGGTTTCCATGCACCAGTCCCCTAGCCTGGCACATCTTCGCCAGCTGGCTCCTTGTCAGCTTTCCATACTCCTCTGCTGACATGCTGCCTGCTCACCCTGACTAACAAAGCTAACAAAAGAAATAAAACAATTGTGATCTAAACTCTGAGTATTCTCTGTGTGGCTGTTTTAGAGTACAAAACACATTCAAAGCTCACTATACACAAGCTACAAGGATTCACTCCACCCAAGCCAATTAGTATTTACCAACCAATTAATATGTGATGTGTATATCCCACCACTGCCACCAATTAATATGTGATGCCCATGCCCTGGCCTAGCAATCAAGGCACCTCAATCCTCACCACTAACACCAGTGAGGGGCGTCTCATATAGGAGGAAAGGATAACAAATACACACAATAAAGTGCAATTTCAATTAAGACTACACAGAGATCACAGTCAGTCCAGGGTTGGTCACTCCCTTGCTCTCCAGGTCCCCAATAAGACTTCCCACTGGCACAGCTATAAGGTCCAGATATCAGCCAGCTGGGCAAGCTGAATTCTCCAGCACCCTCTCTTTCCAACCAGTGCTTTGTGTCCCTGCCCAAGTAGCTGACACACACACACACTTTGAGATAAGAGTTTATACAACCACACAAACACTCCTGGGAAAGGCTGGCACAGGTTCTCCAGCTGTGCCACTATTACCTAGACTATATGGTAGTACCATCTGCCACCACCCAGCTAATATTTATCAGCTACTCTAAGGCCTTTAAAAGGGTGTCCAATTATTACTGTGCAATATTATTATCCAATTGGTAGTATAACTAAACAGTCAAGGCTTATTAGAGTGACTTGGTACAGTAATCACTATAAATATGCAATATACTCTAGAGCTTAAATTTTCTCTACACAAAACAGCCACCATTGAAAGGTTTTAAAATATTTAATAATAAATAATAAAAACACAAGACAACACTTCTTACTACACAGTGCTAGTCAAGAGTTCAGAGATCACAGAGAAATACTTAAAATAATTCTGTAATACAGTTCTGACATCACAGAAAAACACTTTGTCTAATATTTCTAGTTCCTAGCTATTTCCAAAAGAAAATACAAGTCTAAGATAAACTTACATATGAGCAAGACAGTGCTGTGAGTTGGATGGTCAAGACAAAAATACTTAATACTCCCTGGTTCTCTCTGTTTAAATTGAAATTGCAGTTCTGATTCACATTACATCATTCTTCACACTTTCCTGGGGTTCCCAGACTACACATTACATCATTTTTTATACTTCCATGGGTTCACAGGCTAACAGAAACTGCATTTACATTCTTAACATCTCCTTTTGTTATCCTGCAGCTGATCAGGAAGCAGAGCAATAAAAATGCATTTGCATGTTTAAATCTAGTAATTTAACGCTTGGTTAAAACAATAGAATGAATTTCTTCATCTAGACCCTTCGGCACCACTGTCTTCATCAAAGGGTCACCACATGCTTTATTTAGGTCAGTAGAGTGTGCTGTTGTCACATTTTCTCCCAGTTCCACATGTAATACTATTTCTTTACATTTAAAACAACAAGCCTGTAGTTTACATTCATATTTACAAATGACAGAATTATCTACAAAATTCTATCTGCCTAGGCTGGCAGCCTTTATCTATCTTTACCCACTCTTCACATTAGTATTGTTTCAGTCTTTGATGTTAGCCAGAAGTGCTCTTCGCAGCACCCAGAGTGTGCCCAATAATGACTCCTTCTGCAAGTGTACAGAGTTTCATGTACTGGTAACATATCTAAATACAATTGTAGATTGTTTTTTATAAGACCCATTGCTCCTACTACTATTGGAACTGTCTGGGTATCTTTCTTCTACATTGCTCTCATTTCTGCCTGCAGATCTTGACATTTTATGACTATGTGTGTGTGTCTGTGGGCAAGACACTGCAGTCACTGGGTGTGGTGATTTCAATGATCAGTGCTACTTTTGTCTTCTTTGCATGGACCACTCTATCTGGTTTTCTCGCAGCTATCTTTTGAACTGTTGGCAATGGGTGATCCCATGTGATGTAGACCATCATTTTCTATGATGCTTTGTGGCTCATGTTTCCAGTGTTTTTCCGCCACTTCAGTAGCATAATGTTTGCACAATCCCCAGTGCAACAGTCTTGCCACATTGTTATGCCTTTCATTATACAGTCCTTCTGCCATTAGTATATCACAACCAGCAACAAAGAGTGTGACTGTTTCCAATTCTGTTTTACAAAACCTACATTTGTCCACTTCTCCCACATGTTCAATGGACTTTGTAAACCAGCTTGTACATAGCCCACTATCTTGGGCCACCAATATTAACCTTTCATCCTTTGGTTTGAATTTGCCTCTCCTTAACCATTCCTGCATTCAGTTCTGATCAACATGAGGTTCTTCCAGGAGTTTTCTATACTTGCAACTATATTTATGCATTTTCCACATTTCTTGCCTTCTCATCTGATCCTTCACCTTATATTCTTTCTTTTGTTTTTTGGCACATTCAGTTGCTGCCTGATTTTTATCTACTTCCAGTTTGATTTCCATTCCTGCTTGATGCCAATATGCCTCTGCTAGACTAAGCAGGGAAGTTGTCTTAGATTTGTTCTCCTCATGTTTCAGCCTTCTTGTTTTCCTATCTAATCTAGCCAACACCTTTTGGGGGCTAGTCAGTCACTCCAAAACTGTAAGGACAGGAAGAGCAAATTAGTTTATAGCTTGAATTTTGTTCCTAGATGTCAACACTGTTTTCAAAATTAATTTAATTCTTCTAAAATATTACTTACTAAGTTTTATTTGCATTGGTTCATATTTTAGTGTTGATCCTTCATCAGTTCCCAAATATTGATACACTCCCTCTTGCTCAAGTTCCTTTATATCACATTCTTGTCCCAAACTGATGTTCCTTGGTGCAGCTTTCCTCCTTTAAATGTTGCTTTTGCACATTTATCAAGACCAAATGACAGTCTTATATCATCTGAAAAAGTTTGACTACTTTCAGTTCTGCTTTCAGTGCCTCATCTGATGAGCTATGCAGTTTTAAATCATCATCAAAGAGAAGATGAGAAGTCTTTATACTTTGTTGTTTTCTAGGAGCCAAATTACAGCCATGGGCTAATCTGTTAAGTAGACAGCTTAATGGGTTAAGCGTAAGACAGAATAGCAGCGGTGACAGGGAGTTACCCTGGAATAATTCCATTTGAATTTTTATCTTTGGAATAATGATTTGTCCTTTATAATGGCTTAATTGCAAAGTGGTCTGCCACTGTTTTAGGGTCACTGTAATGTAACTGATAAGTGTAGGGTGTATCTTATACATTTTTAAGCACTCTTTTATCCATGAATGTGGGATACTGTCAAATGCTTTTCTGTAGTCAATCCATGCCATACTTAGATTCTTCCCCTTTTTACAGTTCTCTACTATGACTTTATTTAACAACAAATGATCCTTTGTTTTATATGCCTTTCTTTTATTACCTTTTTTTCTATTGCCATACCTGAATTTTGTTCTAAATGGCTATAAACTCTATCAGCATCAATTCCGGTGTATAGTTTACACATTGTTGGAAGGCAAGTTATTGATCTGTAATTTTTACAATAGCTTGCTGGTTCACACATAGGTAGAAGCATTGTTTTTCCTGTTGTTAATCAGGCTGGTATCTGTTTGGGATGTGCATATAGATAGCTCTTACTCAGGGCTAAATCTTTGTACAAAGATATTAATATTTTAGCCAGAAGTTAGGTATTGCATCTGGGCCTGGGGTTTTCCAATTAGAGGCTTTTCTTAACTTTGTTTCAATCTCCACAGTATTAGTGTATCCCACTCATATAATGCACCTTTGAAATTCTTATTCTTTTTTTTACTTCTTCTATCCATTTAGCATCTTTATGTTCCACAGGATCTTCATAGATACATCTCCAAAGTGTATCTATTTCTTCTTTTTTGGGTAGTATTTCAATTCCTTTTGCCTTGTTTCCCAATTCTCTATAAAACTTTTTCGGGTCATCAATAAATTGCTTATTTTGCACTTTTCCTTTATATTTATGTGCATACTTCTAAGTTTTTCTGCCTGTGCTGCGATTTTTAGTTTGTTATTTGCGATAGTGCATGTTAGATCATAATCTGTTTTAAAACTGTGCGTTGCTTTTATAACATCTGTCTTTCTGAGTATTTTTGTTGATCTGTTCCCTCCTTTATACTCTTCTAACAGTGACACTTCTTGCCTTAATTGCTTTATAGTTTTCTCTGTTCAATACTTCCATGATGGTATTTGATTTCTCCCCTTCCTTCCCCTTACTACCCTGTGTTCTAGTGGTAAAACTTTATATGTTATTAATTTAGCTGCACAGTAATATATCCTGTTTACTTCTGTTATATCACATGGATGTCTATGGACAGTCCTAATTACTGTGCTCATTTGTTTTATCAAACTTCTGACTTTTTGTACTTTACTGACCTTCTGCTGTCTATTGCTTTCATTTATCTTAATATATCTATCTAGCCCTCTTAAATCAAGCAACTCTTCTCTTAGCTCATTTTCTTTTAAACTGAGGGCACAGTTTTTGCTCTCCATTTCCTGTAGGCATTCTATAGAAAGTTCTGTAGCATCTTACTGTGGCACATTCGCTTCAATTTCATCCTGTGTTATCCGTTGCTCAGTCATATGGGAACTCACTGGCCTGTTCCTTCCCTTGCTGTCCAGCTTCAAGGGAACAATTTTATGGGTTTCCTGCGGAAGGGTCCAAAATATCTTTATATGGCAACTGACCAATTTCTTCCAATTCCACTGGTTTCTCCTTAATTTGGATGCCCATTGCTCTATCCTGCCGTAGTGCTTTCTGAGTTAGATTTTCTACACTGAATCCTTCACTTTGCAGGTACTCCATAACCTCAGTTTCTATTTCTTTAACTTCTCCATTACTAATCTTCTTTTCTACTTTCTCTCTTTATCTTCTTATTTTATGTATTGCAAAGTTTTCCATGCCCAGATTCCTTTGCCTGTATTTCTCTTCAAATATCTTTGGTGCTGCTCTTTTCATACTGATTAGTTTTGCTTTCTCCTTTGCATAAATATTACACCATATTTAATCTGTTTTTCTTTCCCCAAGTCCATATTTCTTCTTCTTCTGATCTTTCTGTTTCTCCTTACTTTGGGGGCTCATTCCATCATGCTGTGATGTAACCTGTGTTAGACCTTCTACATCAAATCCTTCACTTAATAGGCATTCCATAACTTCAGCTTCATTAATCTTTTTTTCTACATTCCCTCTTTGTGATATTATCTTTTTATTGTGAAATATGCCATATCCGGATGCCTTTTGTCTGTATTTCTCTTCAAACATCTTTGGGGCTGCCTTTTTTATTGATTAATTTGGCTTTCAACTTTGCATAAATATTGCACCATATCAAATCTCTCTTTATTTCCCATGTCCATATTTCTTTTTCATACTTTTCAAAAATCTCTAGGTTTTGTGGTTATATTTTATCACTTCCTCAGATATTTCTTTTTCCAAACAGATCAAAGTTTCTTGGTCTTTATAATGCTTTTCACATATCTGTTGTATTAATGAACACACATTTTTATTTAAAGCTTCTGACAGTTTTTCTTGATGAAGTATTTTTCTTTCCTCTAATTTCTCTCTTAATCTTCTTGCATATCTTGTGTCTGGAAATTCTGGGGCTTTTTGCATAATAGTGACAATACATAATTTCTTTCTTATGCTCAATAATCCACTCTGTAATCTTTATGGGTCTTCTTTAGCCTATCAGCTTTTGTGATTTTTGTGGACTGCTACTTCCTTCTGCAATGGGGGGCCATCCTCCTCCTGGAGCGGGCCTGGCCCCATTGTAGGAATGTTTCCGTATTTTGAGGATTCTACAATGTCATTTTTTCAGTCCTGGCACCACTGTGCCTACCAGGATTAGGCACTTTTTTATACTGGGTCTCATACACCCAGCTATCTCTTTTAATTTTTGACCTATTTTTGTTCATGATATATGTTATATAAAATACAGTCTATATATCAGTGTCGTCTTGGTGAGATTTTTGTGAAAAACAGGGTCCACCTCATGAAGGTATACACCAAGATTTGAGGATGAATTCAATTTCAGCAGTACTACTCTCCTTTGCTTGTTGACTTATTACCTCTCCATTTAGATCCTTAAAAATCCTGAAACATGACTTGTCACGTCCACTAGACTTTCTCTTCATCTACAGCCTTCAGACAGGCTTCATCTCTAAAGAATGGAAGACTGCAATTGTCATCTCTCTACACAAAGGTAGACCATCAGCAGACCCAGGTAACTATAGACCCATACGTTTGATAAGTCTTATATGCAAGGTCATGGAAAGAATTATTATGGACCTGATAAACAAAGACATAGGAAATCTTCAAACACTGTTCCCATTCAAGTTCTGTTTTATCAAGTGCAGGTCATGCCTACTAAACGTGGTGAACTTCTTCAAGAAGGTTACTTGAACCATGAACAAGGACAAAATGGTACATACTGCTTAGCTTGACCTGCAAAAGCATTTAACACAATACCTCACTCAGCTATTACTGACAAACTCACAAAGTGAGGGCTAAATTCTTGTCCCACCTGATGAATAGCCAAATGACTCACAGATAGGACACATGAAGTTAGGGTGGGAGAATCCGCCTCCATCAAGAGGCCTATTAACTAGTGGTGACCCACAGGACTCAGTACGGGGGCCTCTTCTATTAGCAATATAATTCTCTTACGCCAAGTCATTTTGCCATTATCTCTAACTTTATTGACAGTATCTATTTAGGTTAGAAATATAGTGTTAGTATTATGGGAAGGGTAGAAGCCATGTTGTGTGGAGGATAGTAGTTCTTCCTGCAGTATTTTGGAGAGGAGGATAAGATTGCTATATGTCTAAAGTTAGTAATGTCTGTTAAATTTCTTCCTTGGTGCAGAAGGATAATGTATAACTTTTTCCAGAGAGAGGGAATGTGGAATTCCTGGAGTGACCTATTTATAAGGATTGAGACAGGGTAGGCAATGCTATCAGCTGATAATTTAAGATATTTGCTTGGAAGATCACCAGCTCAGGTTTGAAGGTGAAAGTGGATGTGGTGATACATGGCTGTTGGGCAGGATTAGCATTTAATGTTGGGGAATTCTTGATTAGAGATGTTATACCATCTACAAAATAAGAGTTGAATTGTATTGCAGTTTTGAGGGATGAGTTATTTGGAGAGGGTTTGGGGTTGAATTTATGGCCAGAATACAAGATTTCTTTAATGGCTGTCCAGAATTTTTTAGGGTTGTGCTTACTATTATTCTGAAAGTTATTATAGTATAGTTTTTTTGTCTTCATTAATTTGCTTTTTAGTATGATTGTGAAGCATTCTGAAGTATTTAAAATATTGTGGCGTTTTATATCTTGCCATTCTGCCCATGCTTTTTCTCTATACAGCACTAGCGTTCCTCTCTTTTTACATAGCCAAATTGCATTATTTGTTTTTAGTCTCTTCCTTCTAGGAGGTGAAGGCTAGTTAGGATATTCAGGAAAGTTGTGTTGAATTAATTTACAGCATCATCTAAGGGGAGAATTTTTAGGATGTGCCACTTAATAGACGATAGGTTAGTAATGAACATTTCTGGGTTAAATTTGAAAGGGTTGCATGTTGTTTTATAAACATGCTGTTTAAGTGGATGCATGAGATGTCTGTTTGTATAGACTGGGAGATTGTAGCAATGCAAGGTGCTAGTATGCTAATGATTGGCAGTGGATTTTTACAGTGCCAGGTTGCCAGCCCAATGCCCAGCCTTCAAAGAAGGCACACCCATTCACACACGCACCTACCTGCATGTCTTTAGATGTCACTCAACCGCGGGGAAGACATGCAGACTCCACACAGAAGGAGCTCCAGCCGAAAATCGAACAGGAGAACCTCTTCTTGTGAGGCGACAACGCTAACCGCTGCACATCCCCATTTTCTTAACTTCTAAAATAGGTAAATCTATTGTAGTGAAATTGCTACATATTTACTTATATAATTGCATCCTGTTGACCGTGTCTTTTTATACCACACTGATTTTACTCTGTGTGTGTGTGTGTGTGTGTGTGTGTGTGTGTGTGTGTGTGTGTGTGTGTGTGTGTGTGTGTATTTATGCACATATATATATATATATATATATATATATATGGGTCTACCTGACAACACCGACACTCTAAAACACCGACAACGAAATCACCGACACCACAAAACCGAAAGTTCAGAAACACAAAACGTCATATACCCGACAAACCACAAGCCGGACACTCAACAAACAAAACAAATCCCCTGTCCAAAAAGCACACACACAACACAAGCACACCAAACACCTTACAAACCTACAGTGAACCTTACATACACAACTATCTATGCACTAACCTTATCCCAAACCCTATCCCTAACTTCTGTCACTATCGCACACTCACCTGACCCGCTCCCTAACCCTAACTCACTTAAGCCGCCCCTAACCCTACAAACCGTCGCTATCGCACACTTACCTTACCCACACCCTGACCCTAATGTCCATCCCTATCGCACACTTATCTTTATATTTCAGTGTTCTCAGCATCGGGATTATCAACTGTCGGTCTTCTCTGTTGACGGTCTTCTGGTGTCGGTGTTCTTGTCATCAGCGTTTCGAGATTTTGGCGTTTTCAGGTAGACCTATATATATATATATATATATATATATATATATATATATATATATATATATATATGGTTTTATATTACTTCTTTGAAATAGCAATTCAACAAACATAAAGCAGCGAACGTTCACTTAAGCAAACATTTATGCCCGTGAATGTGTTACATAGGAAAAGGAGTTAATCGGCCACCATTCCCACCGTAACACACACCACAGTATATCAAACCCACACCCCCTGTACTTATACATATATATATATATATATATATATATATATATATATATATATATATATATACAAACTCAGAGTTCACACTACAGTGGAGAAAAGGGCATTTCCTTATGTTGGCCAAGTAACTCCTTTCCCTATGTTACACATTCGCAGATGTGAAAACATTCACTTTTTTATGTTTGTTGAATAGCAGATCACTGAATTGCTATTTCACCGAACCTCCGAACTAATATAGACCCATGTATATATATATATATATATATATATATATATATATATATATATATATATATGTATATGAGTCTATGTCAAGTGCTCAAACTCTGCAAATTTCGAATCTAAAAGATTTGAAAAAAAAAAATCAATTTTTTTGCATGTGAAGAACTGCTCTTTCACACCACTGCTACTTATATATACCAACTGTGAGATTGCACTACAGTGGGGAAAGGCAAATTCCCAGCCTCAAGTGACAAAATGTAAAAAGTCAATTTTCACTCTATTGTTACAATATTTCAAGCACTCCCAGATTTTTCAGAGTTTAAATGCTTGACAGGAAGCAGTGCAAACACAGCACACACACACACACACACACACACACACACACACACACACACACACATATATATATATATATATATATATATATATATATATATATATATAGGTTTACCTTCATATTGTCTGAAATGACAATATCGATCGCGCATTTGGCGAACCAAATGCGTGAATTTTAAACTTTGACATTCTCTGTAGTTCAAAAATCAGCAAATCGAACAGCAGATTCACTGATTTTTGAACTAAAATGTCAAAGACACATCGTAATGCAGGAGGGCAAGCCCCCCAGCACCCCCCCACCTTAATATACTAACTCCAAGATCATACTACAATGGGGAAAGGGATAATTTCCCCATCTCCGCTGTAGTGCAATCTGCACCTAAAATGTCAAATCTGCAATGAGCAAATGCCAATGTGCATTCACCCTTTGCACATTCAGACAATTTTTTTTCGAGGTTTTGCCAATTTGGAAACCTTCTTTCACACAAAGTGGATTTGCCCCAGTGCATAAATCACTTATGAAGGTAAACTATAAATATATATATATATATATATATATATATATATATATATATATATATGGGTCCCCTTCAGATCGACTTTCATATGACCAAGATCATATGATCGAACTTTTAAAAGTTCGAACAGTCTGAATGGAGATCTCCATACAGCGCGGAATGGGAAAATTTCCCTTTTCCGCAATGTAGTGCGATCTCGGAGTTGGTATATTTAAATAGCGGGGTGTGGGCGGGTGCAGTGGGGCTTGCCCCCTGCTAGTAACGTGTAGTTTATTTTATTTTTTTTGTTTTATTTTTTTAACATGTTCAACCTTTTAAATATTCGATCATATAGCCTTGGACATTTGAAAGTCGAACATTTGAAAGTTCAATCAGGTAAAATATACCTATATATATATATATATATATATATATATATATATATATATATACATACACACACACACACACACACACACACACACACACACACACACACACACACATATATATATGGGGTTCCTTCAATCCACTGACAAGTTGACTTGCCAAACTGCAAAAAAAGCAGGTACAGCTGATTGAAAATCAGCTGATTGAGCGTACCGGCTTTTATACTGTGTGTGATCCTGGCACAGTGGGGATCAGGGAATTTATATTTTTCTCCACTGTATTGTGATCTTGGAGTTGATATATATAATTAGCAGGGGGTGTAAGAAAGCCCATCCCCATGGGGGTGCAGCGGTGCTTCACCTTACAAAAAAGTAGACATGTTTTTGTTTTGATCTGCCTAATTCAATCTATTGACTGAATCTTGGTGAATTGAACAGTCCCAAATGTGTGACATACATATGATATTTCAGGTCTATATTAGAACATCGAAGTTTCAGGTCTTCGAATGTTCTAATATTGACACCTAGTAACCGAAAACCAGTAAGACCAAAAATTTAGAACATCAAATTTTTTCCTAGGGAAAAAATTTGCTGTTCCAAAACACATGCACACAACACAAACACACCAAACGCACAGCAATCCACACACATACACCTAAAATCTTACATCTAAACCTACACTAAACTGTACATACACCACTATCTACCCACTTACCTTAACCCAAACCCTAACCCTAAGGTCCGTCACTATCGCACACAAACCTCAACCGTGCCCTAACCCTAACTCACCTATCCCACCCTAACCCTCACGTCCACACAATCGCACACCTACCTGAACCCGACCGTAACTTTCCACCTCAGAGCTGAAAATAGTGAAGCAACAATAACGGTAACCGAATTCTTTCCCTAGGAAAGAATTTGGTTATCTAAAAATTTGCTATTTTCAACTTTCGGTTACTAGGTGTCGATATTAGAACATTCGAAGACCTGACACTTCGATGTTGTAATATAGACCCGATATTTCCATAGTTCGACTGTCTGTCATACATTCAGATATATATATATATATATATATATATATATATATATATATATATATATATATATCCTTTTTACCTTCTTAAAATGTTATTCCAATTTAAATTTTGAGCTTTTTGCCCCAGAACCCCACTGAAAAGAGACTATTACAGCACAGTTGATTATCCCATTCAACAAATGGAAATAAATAAATGAGTAAATAAATAAAGTGATGAATTTCTTAGAGAAAGAAACCAACTGACTTTGAAACTATGAAGAGAGAACCTAGGAAGGTGAACAGAAATCTCTCCCCATATTAACATCAGCAGTTTTTGTAGATGGATCTATGGATCTAAGAACTAATAAATTTACATGAGGATCTAGCAATAAACTATGGGATAGATCACTTTCACACTGGAGAACTGAGGATAACTGCCTTCAAGTAACAGGTAGGTGGTGTAAAATGAAACCACTGTGATTCAGAAGGAGCTGAGAATTTTGAATTCCTTCCTGCAGATTCAGAAGTGTGCCAGACATTATTTACTGCAGACTTAAGGAGACAGAATGCAGGAACTGGCAATTCCAGAAACAGGTTCAAATTGTCATAAAGGTACATTTAAGTCAAAGTGTGTGTGTGTGTGTGTGTGTGTGTGTGTGTGTGTGTGTGTGTGTGTGTGTGTGTGTGTGTGTGTGTGTGTTTGTGTGTGCTTTTATGTGTAATGCAAATTCTCAGCCCCTTCATATATGATACATTTATCACCTTCATACTGGTCCATGGTATCCCACAAGCATGGCACATGTAGTAAGCTGATTTCACATTTCCTCACGTACAGAGATCAGTGCTACAGTCATAGATGTAGCAATGTACTGACAGTTTAGACAAAAAGGGAACACAGAAATATCTGATATTCCCCAGAAAGGTGCAATGAAATCTCCACATGCATAGAATCAGTGTTAGTATTGCTTGGACGTACTATATTCTGTGCAAGGCACATGGGCAATAGTTTTCTAAAATCTATCCATGTAACCGTATTAATTTTGATAGCTTACACTCATACATACAAATATTTTAAGCAAGTTGGGCAATGATTGCAAATGATTATTTGCCTGTGAGGCTGTATCATTAAGTACATCAGAACAGCCAGACTGAGGTTAAATGGGGAAGAAGTAAAAATAAATATAAAGCAATCACTGTAGTGGCAGGAAGGAGTGATATAGGCATAACAAAGTATAAGGAAATCTGGATGGATAGCTGAAATATTTATATTCAGTAAAGAGAAGGAGTTTAGTGTCTTTTTGTCATTTATTATCTGCAATGAAAATACAAAACTGGACCTACAGCTTGCTAGTTGTTTGACTAGCGCATTGTGGAGATAGCAATGGAAAACAGTAATAGCCATAGTTTTTATGGAAAATATTATTTACAAAAATCATTTTTTTTTAGCAAAAATAGGCTGTATTTGAGTCACATTGGCAACAAGATACTAGGTGCAATAATTAGAGAGTGATTTTTTTATTTATTTTTTTATTTGTTTATTTTTTGTACACTGTAAAACGATTTGCTAATTGCACTAGAATAAAATATATGTTGTCTAATATCAAGAGACTGAACAAGAAGTTACTTTACCTCCAATGTATTATTAATAAAGAGGGTATTGATGTTTGTGTTGTAATAAAAATGTGGTTTAATCACAATAAAGTACTAGTGAATATTCCTGGATACACTGGGTATCATAATACAAGGGATAAACAGTTTTGTTGTGGCTTTTCCATTTAAGTGCACACCCAGTTGTGTTCCTCCCATAGGTTAAACTCTGTTACATCTGGGCTTATAAAGGTTAACTTAAAAGTGTAGATATAAAATATTATGGCAGTAGGTTTCTGCAAGAGTCATAATAAATCCCTAAAAAGTGTTATCGGACTTTAAATCTAGTGTGATTGTAAGGACAATTATATGATATGGTGATATAAATGCTCTCAGAGTCTGTTGGGGTACTTTTACCTCCACTAAACTTTTTTAAAGAGAATCTTGAACCATGCCTGCACTATAATTATCAACGAAATCAGGACTTTCGAATAAGCCATTATAATATTCTAGATATAGTTTTAAGTACTCCAGACATGTATTAACATTTTTATTATTTATCTCTTGTACCCATATAGAAATTCTGACTATTCCACTGTTTATTGGAATGTGATAATTCATGGTTTACATAATAGGATGGCTTCTACTCATGTCAAGAAATTCTACAGCACTATAGATATGTACATTTGTTTTATAATATTTTTATTATCATATATTAATGTTTTGTTGTTAACATTTTCAATAGAAGCAATTGAGAAAAAACATTTTACAGAGTAAATGATGATATTATTAGGACAAAACTTGATACCGCGGTAGCGTTGTTGCCTCACAGCAAGAGGTTCTCCCATTCGATTCTCGGCTGGAGTGCAGGGAGTGACTTCTTTGTGGAGTTTATATATCCTCCCCGCGGGTCGAGTGGTGCTCTGAAAGACATGCGTGAATGGGCGTGCCTTCATTGAAGGTTGGGCATCGAGCTGGCAACTTGGCACTGTGAAAATCTACTGCCAATCATTAGTGGACCGGAGTTCCGCTGTGGCGACCCCTAACCGAGAAAAGCCAAAAGATAACAACAACGACATTAGGATAGAACTTGATGCATGGAACTATAGAGCTGTTATGAGTAATATCACTATTGTGAATCATAGAAATCTTTATTTCCTAAACTGAATTCTATCATCTTATAATATGTGCCTATAGTTCATGAGTTTTAGCATAAGAACAAATGTTCCCAATCAAGGTAGACTAGGAAATTAGAGCCGTTAACAAAACAGAAGAAATGCTTTTGGTATCAATGCAAGATGTAACCATCACTCAGGTATAAGAATAAATTCATGTGGCTCTGTGGTAAATTTAGATCTAAGGTAAGGAGGAACAAGGAAGGACATATGAGACTGATACCACAAGTTATACAAATACTAGAAATTGTTTTACATGTGTTAGAAGTTTTATCACTGTCCATGTAACTCATGTAGTCATTTCCCTCTTATATTATGTCAGACAGAGTAAGTATTTTCACTTTTTTTAAATAAGGGAACTCATATTCCCTTAAGACTGCTCCACTGTCTGGAAGGATTTGTGTTTCCTTTTTGTCAGTTTTACTATTAATCATCCAGAGTTCTATGTTTAGTCATTCTGGAGCTTCACTTACTATAAATATACTTATACATTGTCTTCCTCTACTTTACTGCCTCCAGTTCAATTTTATTTTATGCTTGTTAATTCCTTTCCTTACATCCAGACAATTGTCAGTGTCAGATTTCATAAGGTATGGCAGGATTATAATTTATGTGAGACTCTTTTGTGCTGTTATTAACAGGCTTCAGTTATCCTCACTGCTATGTTAGTATGGATTTATTATATTTAAGAAAGATGGGGTGAGTGTCTTGTCTCATACAAAAATATCTGCATATTTTTTTACCTTTTTCAGAAGCAGCATATTGATTTTTGTAAACAAACTGACAATACATTGTAGAAATGCTTTTTCATTAAATGTAATGGGAGTCTGTTTATTTGTGCATGTCCCTGTTAACTGCTTGTGTGGGTTTATGATTCTAACCAGTTTCTGTTCAATCAAGTCGGGCTGTTTTAGCATATGTTATTTTTCAAAATCTGGAGACATTTCAGTGGGTTAGGCATACCTGGATCTAAAGATTGTTTTAAAAACTTATTGCCACTAGCTAAATACCAGACTGAACAACACACTGAGTCAGTATTAATGCCCAGAAGTCTGACTATAACTAGGGGTGTTAATATAACAATTAATTAATGATATCTCTTGCCACACATTATTTTAGCATGTTATCATTATTAAATATTGCTTATTATCATAATTACTGTATGTATCTCAAATTTGTATGGAGGGAAAGGCTGTACAGTGAACGTTGCACAATATACTTTCTTTCCAGATTGATTGACTGATCCCAAAATCAAAACCAGTCACATTAATTAGCTTTGTTTATAGTAGTCCCTGCATTGTCACTAGCTGCATGTTCCTGCTTTCATAATATATTATTATTTGGTAAAATGGTAGTGTATAGCAGGCTAATCTTCATGAGTACATATCTCTTCTTGTTAGGTCATATAAGATTTTTCAATACTTTAAGCTCATGAGTTTTACTAAATTTGTTTCTGGGTATAAGGCTGGTATTTCAATGTGATCTTAGTTAAAATGGATAGCTTCAGGGTCAAATAGTACTTTCTTCTTCACCCCATTCCTCTTTCATAAATCGGGATGAATCTAGTGTTAGATATATATTTAGACAAATATAACAGTGCATATACACTTCTATTTATTAGGTAAATACAACAGTGCATGTACACTTCAGTTTGCTAGTTAGATGTATGTACACTTCTGTTTGCTAAAATATATATAGGAAAATATAGTCAGATGCATGTACATTTCTGTTTGTTATTAAAGGCTTAAACTGCTCTTAGCTAATAAGCAAGTAAAAAAGGCATCCAGTTGTGTGTAACATGAATGTTCGGTGCCTGGTACAACTTCAAGGAAAATGCTAATAAGGATAACTCCTTAGTTCCTGAGACCAGATCAGAGACAGATACAGGAATGACTCCCTCAAAGTTATTCACCTTGAAACAGAACATAAAGTAGCTTAACAACTGACTGCATGACTTCAGAGAAATTCCTGAGGTATTAACAACAGACTGTTTCATGAACAGGATCCAAATGGCGCAAGATATAAGGACAGTAAAATTGAATGGTGTTAGATCTGATTTCTTGTTCGATCTGCATACTGCAGAACCATCATCCGTGCTGTCTAAAAAGTTTAACCTGAGACATTAAAGCTGTAAACTGTACAGTACTGTGCATGTAGTCTGTTATAGAGACAAGTTATTTTAATAGTAATTGTGCAAAGTTAATATATAGTGCTGAAACGGTTAACAGTATCAGACTTTTATTTTAGCAAGGCACCAGAAGCAGAGCTGCATTCGGTAGCACCAGCAATCTCAAGATTGTCATTAAATAACTTTTCAGTGGCGAGCCTTGCCTGTATTCAAAGACAGGTGGAGTGGTGCCTTGTATAAGGTCACTTCAGTAAAGGCACAGTAACTAACATTAACACTTCACTTTTCCACAATTTGCAGCAGTACAGTTTCCCAGACATAAGATCCAGACTGAGACTGCCATGCAGTAAGGAAGCAGTGCCTTAAATTCTCCAGGTCAGTGAATTCTCAGGTTCAAATCAGCAACTGCCAGCTTCATTTCACCATCTTTTCAAGTAACTACAGAAGTTTTCCAGCCATCTACAGTAAGCAGCATGGCCAACTGTCCCTGTAGAATTGTTAACAGATCTTGCGTGTTACATGACAGCATAGATGCCATTATACAGGCTAGTAAACACAATCATACTCTTATCGTGTCAATTTTAGAGTACAGATGTTGTATAAACAGCATATTAGCAAATGTAAAACCTTATTAGGGCAAGCTGACAGTCAGAAATTATGTAAATGGATTCTGTTTGACTGGTATCTTTAACAGAAAAATCTGTGGTATGACAGTAAATGTTTACTGTGCAAGTTATATAAAATTTCTTTCTGTGTGCAGTATCATAAAAGTACAGTATAAACTGTTGTTAATAGTAAACAACCAGGTAAGGGTCATACACTTGCATTATTTCCAGATGTTAAACAGTTTTGTCCTGTCACCACACGTCAAATGTTAATTTCAGAGTTACAACAGCAATCAAATCAGCTATTGACAAATTCTTCTTGATATCTTGTTACACCCTTTAGACAGAAGTGTAATGAAGCCACTGCACAGCACAAAACAAATAAGGACAGAGACAAGGTTTATGGTAAACTGACAAAAAAAATGTAATAAACATGGTATGAGTTCATGGTAAACTGACAAAAAAATTTAATAAACTTCTAAAATGAGTTCAGCAAGTTTAAACAACATATGCAGACACTTTTTCAGAAGTGCATAAGAGCTTTAGAGTCAGTAGAACAGGTTACTGAGACATCAGGCAGCCCATGCAAAATTACAAAACAAGAAGAATCTGGTTAGTAAAGCGTTAAAGAGAGAAATTCCAGATTTTACACAGCAGTTAACTATGCTGACAAAAAATAATTTACAACACTGTCTACTCTACATTTACAAAATGGTTAACATACACAGCAAAATCTGATGTATATAAAGATGCATTACTCAAATGTTTCTGGATTTTTATTCCCAATTTTTTTAATTTTCATTCAGTTAAAGGAATATGCTGTTTTCATAGCATACATACAGGAGCAGCCTCTCATAGCTAAGCTGTTAGATAATTTCAAAATCACCATGTCAAATAGAACAGTTCTAGTGCATAGAGATCAAATGAGAGTAGTTAAAAGCAGTAAAGACATAAAGTCACAAGAGTGACATACATGTATTTTCTTTCCACTTAAAGTGCATCTGTTTAAAATGCACAAGAGCAAATGGCAGACAACAGCAAATGTAAATAATGCAAATATATCTGTTTTAAGCATGTGTTAGTTAAGCCAATATCTATTTTGTTTTTTACAATATTTTATAATTGTATAATAGCACCAGAAATAGCAGAGACTCCAGCAAAAACAGTATTCAAAATCAGTGTTAGCAACATAAGGCTGTACTGGACAAATGAGATTACAAATAAAACTCAAGGTAATTTCTCTTGTACAGAAAAATAAAAATGTCATGTTAAAAATCTTTCCTTAGACCAGAGTATCACGGTTTAGAAAACAACCAGAGGGCAAGCATATGTGCAGTTCTCACAGCATGAAGCAAATGTATCTTTACAAAACAATACTGCAATAAAATGCTACATACTACAGGGGAAAGGGCACTCTTTCAATTTTACATTGACTGTGTAAACAGTACTGCAGAAGGGACTAAAATAAAAGTACAAGAGGAAAACATACTGGTCTGTATTAATAACTCAGTAATCATTAAAAGACATCCTTGCCTTTTTGTTATCAGGACTTTTAATAATAATCCCACAGCCAAGGTTAATCAAGTAATTTGGGTACTATCAACCTGCACTGTAGTGAAACAAAAATACCAAAAAACAGTAATACATTTTAATGTTTTAGTTAGCAAGCTTCAATTTAATATTGTCACTGAGTTTGTAAACTGGACTAAGTGTACATTACAGTCCATCTATGTACAAATACAAAAAATATTTTGTGCAAGAAAAAACTGATGGTAAATAATAAATATGCTTGGCATATGCTATACAATAAATGGTTTAATACATAAACAGCATTCTTCAGAGTATAAACCATGTTTTCTATCTGTGTAAATGGACTGCCATCAAATTTTAAACTGTTCACAGAAATTGCTCCTCAATTCATTTGTATGTATAGTAACAAATCAAAGATTAACATTTATGACACATATGTGTTTATTCCAGAAAACAAGGCTGCAATGCATTTGCAATAAAATCCACAAGCATTGTCAATAATTAATGTAAAATTTTCACCAAAAGCACTATATTAAATAGCACTGTATAGAGTCATAAATAAACACAAATAGTTAATTCAGCAATTGCAAAAGGTTAATAAAACAATCATAAATTACAGCTCATGACTAGTGGGACATTTTTACAGGATGGTCTTCAAAAGGGAAAAATTTGTTAGATTTGGATTATACATCCAAGTCTAATAGTAATGATTGTTATCATTGTGTTGACAATATTTAATTGTGTGTTAACTTGCTGTATTAAAAGAAAATTAAAGGTTTTATTTCCCAATGTATTTATTGTAAGTAATAATAAAAATTAGGATTTGACCAAAGAATGTAGACTGTTATGTGTGTTTTAAAACAAAAAGGGATAACTGTTATATATATTTAAACAAATATAACAGTGCATATACACTTCAGTTTATTAGGTAAATATAACAGTGTATGTACACTTCTGTTTGCTAGTTAGATGCATGTACACTTCTATTTGTTAATATATATATAGGACAATATAGTCAGTTAGATGCATGTACATTTCTGTTTTTAGCATATATACATATATTAAAGGGTTAAACTGTTCTTAGCTAAAAAGCAAGTAAAAAGGCATCCAGCTGTGTGTAACATGAATGTTCAGTGTCTTTTACAACTTCAAGGAAAATGCAGACAAGGATAACTCCTTAGTTCCTGAGACAGGATCAGAGACAGATACAGGAACAACTCCCTCAAAGTTATTCACCTTGAAACAGAACACAAAGTAGCTTAACTGACTGCATGACTTCAGAGAAATTCCTGAGGTATTAACAACAGACAGTTTCATGAACAGGATCCAAATGGCACAAGATATAAGGACAGTAAAACTGAATGGTGTTAGATCTGGTTTCTTGTTAGATCTGTATACTGCAGAACATCATCTGTGCTGTCTAAAAAGTTTAACCTGAGACATTAAAGCTGTAAACTGTACAGTACTGTGCATGTTGTCTGTTATACAGACAAGTTATTTTAATAGTAACTGCGCAAAATTAATATATTGTGCGGAAAAGATTAACAGTATCAGACTTTTATTTTAGCAAGGCACCAGAAGCAGAGCTGCATTCAGCAGCACCAGCAATCTCAAGACTATCAATAAATAACTTTTCATCTACTCCTGACATTGCTCAACCAAGAGTGTTGATCACTGTTGGCTAACTGTAATGTGATGTTCTAACCAAGATTCTGTTGTTTTAATTCTTGTCTTTTATCAGTATAATTTTTCCTGCAATCTTTCCATTTTGCTCATTTATGCTTTTTAAGCATTTCTTTTTTAACTTTCAGTTTTTGCGTCTTTATTCATTCTGTTTTTCTGTCAGTTGAAGTTTAAAAAGTGGATATGAATCATGCAGTTGAGTATTCTTGGTTGTAAGCATCATTATATACTTTATGTTATTTTACCTTTAGTTCATTGTTGTAATGTACAAAGCCTGTTGCATGTGCAATAATGACATCAATATCATCATTAGGAGAGTCCTGTTCCAGTACTGAATTTTACTAAGATAGTCAAAGTCACATTCAGGGTTTTTACATTTATTTGTATATCTGACTTACTTATTTACTTATTTGCATTTCCATTTGTTTACTGGAAAAGTCCGACTGGACATGGAACCCTTGTTCAGCAGAGGCCAGTGAAGTAAAGCAAGTAACCTATGGGTGGACAAAGACTGAACTCTAGAGCATCGATTGTCTGTCAGGGATCCGAGTTCCTCCACAGGAAATCACTGTCAGCAAGGTCTGCCCTTTTTGGGGAATTTCCCCTTATATCATTGTGTGACTGTAGCATAGTTATGTATAGGTTCAGAGGGTGCGAAGGGCTTGCCCCTTACAATAAACACTTAAAAATGTGTTTTTCTCCTTTTTTTGGGGGGGGGGCATACAGTTTGAGAATTCCGATCCTCAGCTCATTGAATTTTGTCCACTCATAGTGGAAATGAGAAAAGCTTCAGAGTTACAATAGATACATGAAATATAGTAATACATGGAACAGAATCATAAAGACAGAAACATAAAATAATACATGAAACTGTATCATAGAACAAATATATAAACCTATGGCACTCATTGATGGTAACTTGTACATTTCAATTATATTTACCTTTTGAGTAAAAAAGAATAATAACAAAGAGGAACAGCCGAACGTAAAGGTAAAACAAGTTTGTAGAGAATGTTAGTAATGTTGTTAGAATGAGTTTTAGAAAATTAAGTGCATCTATTTAACTGCAATAGAATCAGAGTTAGTGAGTACAGCAGTTTTATTATGCACAACTTGTTTACATAGGAGACTATTTTGATTATTCCAAAAGGCTTAGATATTGCCAGGATAAGTGAAGAGGTTAGAGAGGGGAAGGAAATTAAACAGGTGTGTTACAAGAGCATAGCCATAAGTCCATTAGATATAAAATGTGTTCTTAAAATGTCATCTTTTAAATGCAGCCCATGTTGTATCTTAGATTGTACATCCTCTGACCAAAGTATATTGTTATGAAGTTTATAATAGCATGCCGACTATTCATGCTTTATCTGTACTTGCAGATATCAGATTATGCCATCTTGCTTGTGTTTCACATTGTTCTAAGACAAATTATTTTATCCATCAAACATTTCTTCTTATTTTTGAAATATTTTCTGTCTTGAGTTTTGTTTATTGAACTTCCAGTTGCAGAACCACAACTCTAAAATATATTAAAGCTGCAATTTTTACATTTATTTTATATTTCTCACTCATTTGCAAATCTTTTTTTAGCTAACAGCATCCAGCTAAAAAAAATTAAAATAAATGAGCATTAGTTGTTGAGCTTGAGTCTTTTCTGAACCTTTCATCCCTAATGGATTGGAAAGTACAGGCAGCCATTTGTCTCACTGGTACTGCCATTATCACAGAGGGCTCTTCACTAAAACTTCTCTGGTATTTACTGTACCTGTAAGACTGTGATAGTTGCTTCAGTGTCCTATTTTATTCTATTTTATTTTATTCTATTTTGCATTTATTTAAATCATACTCAATTTGTGCTTCTGGACAACCTTTTACACCAATGTTAAGTATTATTAATGGTTTTCAGAAAGCGGCTTTAATGAAACTTGCATAGCTATTTTACCTACAGCAATACAGCACAATATGTAATTTTTTCATAGTTTATTAAGCTCTATACAAACTTAAACAATAATTTCTAAGCATCCAAACTAGGCTTGTGTTTGTTTTCTGCTCGTAAATCACAGATAAAAAACATAAAAAGTTCCTCTGCTTTTTTGTTTGCAGCTCTCCTTTCTGGTAACAATAGTTTTATTTACATTTCTAAATTTAGCAAATGTGTTAACTACACCTCGAGCTGCCTAATTTCCTCATCTCAGATTCAAGACAGAGTTATGATTCATGATCTGGGTACTTGTGCTTAATATTTACAGAAGTTTATACTCATTTAAATGCTGTGTGGTCAGGTAGAGCTGGGGATCTACTGCTTATATAGTATGACTATTACTTCATAAAAGCATATTAGTTTCAGTCTGTATCATAAAGTTTAGAAAAGGAAACAAATGTACGTCACAGCTTACTCAGACAACGGTATCGGATAACTGGTTGTTCTTGGTAACTGAATGTAGCAGAGCTCATTTGGCCTTTACTAACAAATATGTTATATAAGCATCAAAAAAAGTGAATCTCATTTTTAAAAAAATAAATTCAGATCAAGTATGATACAGAAATCAAACACTGACCAAACGGTAACAATATTAGGCTAATTTTCTTCAAATCTTAAAGTCAAGAGGAAGTTAAAACTGCATTGAAAAGATTCAGTGGGGTTTATCAAGATCCTTCACCAGGCAAATAAAGTTTATTTTAATCTGTGGTCCATTTAATTTTCACTGTACAAAAGAGCAGTGCTGGCCAGTAAATAGAAACAGCAGTAGGTCGAATCAGCTTCATTCCACCTCCCGTTTCTACCTGCTGCCTATTAAACTACACAGGGCATTTTGAATTAAACAGCTTCCCTTACCCAGGGAATATGTAATGACATAAGCCACTCTCCACTGCTCTACTACTTTCAAAGCCAGCACAACACATCACATTTCTTTTCTTTAACCTTACTTTTAACGAATTTCTAGTACATGGAGAAGATAAATCTCCATGCACTACAGGAAACTATCAGACAGGAAATGGAGAATTATGCACAGATCTCCAGTCATTACTAAATATTATGTGTTCAAGACATGGGTGACAAGATTCAGCTCTAGAGGTGAATTTATTGGCATCTGTGTCTCAAACACATAATATACTCATTACAATTGGAGAACCGATCATAATCAGTCTGACAGCTGAAACACAAAACATCTTAGTTCAGTATTTGTTGGCAAGACATAACAGAAAGGTCATACAAGTAAGTTATCCAAAGTAGTTCTAACCATTATATATATAATATCTCTGAGGAAAGAATTGCAGCTACTTAAAGGAATTGTTAGGGCCAAATTCAATAACACCTACACTAAGTGTACACAATCTGTATTCCAGAATATCCCTACCACATTTTTTTTTTATTTTTAGTCACTCAGAAAGATTATACTAAGTGTACATGTAGTCTATACTTTGTGGTAACCTTTATGAATCCCCCTCAGTATTTAAAGCTGTAAGAAAATCAGTAGGAAAATTAAAATTAGGAGGAAGAAGGTGTGAGTTGTGCTTGTGTTGTCTGTTCACTCAGAACAGTGTACATTTAGTGTACACTTATTATAGGCTTTATTGAATCCCTCTGTAATGTGACATTACCATTCTGTAAATCTTAAAGAGTAGGTTTGCAGGAAAGTATGCTTAACACTAAACTGTGTTAGCAAACCTTTCATATTGCTACAACCTCATAAGATAAATTTGGTAAATGTTGCAATGTTGAACATCTAGAGTAGTGCTGTGTTAATTAATCAGTGATTTAATTAGTTACACATACATATATACATACATACATTTGTTGACTGAGGTAGGACACTGATTCAAACAGATAATTTTTAGGTTCAGCACAGGGTTTATAACAACACAAAACAAGGATGCAAAGTAATATAAGAACATGCTTACACAATAATTAACATTTTGAAAAAGAAACACAATCAAAGCTGCATAAACCCCTGCAGGATTAATCAGTGCAAGGATGGCAATGCGCCGCTAAACTTCTTTCAGTAGGAATACATAGACGAGTAAAGGTATTTCTACTACATAATAAATATTGTACTGCACTAGGAACTTTAGGAAAGGAATACTATCTTTGTACTACATAATTATCTTCCATATAATTATGAAAAAGTAGTAAAGGCACATAATAACAATAATAATAATAATAATAATAATAATAATTAAACCTTATGGACCCAGACTTCTAAGGTACATTTGTTTCATGATGAAATGTTGAATTTAAGTACAAAGTACTTTTGAAGGTGGCTTGCTTTCCTATTTCCTTTTAGAGATTCATTTAGCACAGTCCCATGCAATTGGTGATATGACTTGGTTCTTGGAACATGAAATGTATTTAACTAATGAGATAAAAAAAACTGGTACAGCTGTCCAGATCAACTGATATAGAATGTCATGAGACCTAAATGTATCACTTTGAATAGAAATGTCAGAAGAACACCGTTAACCGAGATCCAGCATTTAGGCCTGCAGGTGAGGTAGAGGAAGAATTACTGAATTATTTGTTTATACCATAAGAAAATAATACATTTCTCCACTTACTTTTCATAAGATAGAAACAGCTTGTACAAGGCCCTCAAATACAATATACAAACAGAAAGAATTACTAAAAACAGTTTAAAATATATTTTCTTACTACAAATTTCCCAGAACTAATGCAACCTGACATGAAATTCATTGCATCACACAAATATACTAGAAAAATGCACCAGCCTACTGAAACTGGAATTGTACAAGTGCTTTCAATAAGTAAGTTGCACAAACATATGGATTTCAGCATATTCAGTTAGAAATGGAATCCACTTTGTTTTATTTAAAAGGCACACTAATATTGGCCCCCTTGGCCAGAGCATCCTTCCTTTTTAGCTTGGTAAGTCACGAGATGAAGACATTCTGTTTGCTTGGCAGTACAGCATTCTTCTGTCTGTTTATTTCTAAAGCTATAGTTTCTTCCCCACTTCTGTCAAAATACTCTAGATGGCTCCATTTTCATGTTCACAGTATGCTTTTTCATCTCATATAGAGTATTCAAGGCCTTTCCTGCAGCCATTCTTCTGACCGTATCACATTTTAATTATGTCACCCTCCATTTTAGTTTTCCTACTGATTTTCCTGCAATCCCGTGATCCTTATATCTGACTTCTTCACACGTTCCAAAAACTCTACCCAATTCTCATATTGGTAAACCTTATATCTGCCAGCTACCTGGTTTATTATCTTCTGGATTATTAAAGTTCTAACAATGCTTCACCACAATAACTCTACCGTTCAGTGATTTGATATGCAGTGCAGTTACAGAATATTGAATCATATCTAAATTTGGTTCATAGGACGGAGGCAGATAAATCCAAAGCAGAGACTGCATCTTCAGTATTTAAGCTTTTCAGACTGTGTCTTTCATTGACTATTGCAGGATGTGAAAGTGAAATTACCTATTTAGATTTAATTTGTTCATTCTTTTCTAGATAGCACAGTAACTGAACATGGTGGTGCTGCGGTAGCATTGTCGCCTCACAGTAAGACACTGTCCGGTTCGATTCTCAGCTAGAGTGTCTTCTGCGTGGAGACATGCGTAAATGGGCGTACCTTCGTTGAAGGTTGTGCATCAGGCCTGGTAAGCCGGTACGTAAACATCAACTGCCAATCATTAGCGGACTGGAGTTCCGCTGTGGCGATCCCTAGCTGGGAAAAACCGAAAGACACAAACAAACAGTAACTGAACATGGGCCTCAAAAAAAGACAAAATGACTGAAATTATGCTACTGTTTTGTTGAAGTACAGCATGGCTATTTAAAATGATTTAGAGTAAGAATACTGTTTTAATAGAGCATGGTTAAATGTTAAATGGAATTATGTCAGGTGATGTTTACAGTTATTGTTTTCTTAGTGTAGTTTCTTATAAATGTTATATTGTATATGGTTTGCCTAAGCTTCACAAAGGTTTGTATGCTCTGAATATGTGCCCAGTTGTGCTAGTACTAATGTTATCATAGAAGCAACATCTACTGTCCTTGTGTTTGTATTAAAATCTTTGGTAAAATTGACCAAGGGGATATGTTCAGAATACAGTGGTTGTTTTGAAATAGCTAAGCAGTATTACTTTAGAACCTAATCAAGCATATTGGCAGTGGATATTAATGCCTTCTATATTAGTATTGGACATAAGTATGGTTTTCGCTGATGTTTGAACAAGTATTTTAGCTGTCCAATGGTATTTGTGAAAATGCTGTATGTAGTGTTTGGTCTGGGAACACCCTTAATCTGTTCTGGTGTAGAGCTTACAGTAACTATTCCCAATACAGAGACAGCCCTACCATTGTGCTATGCCATAAAGTGATCTAGCACCACAGTGAACTGTTTCTACAGCTTACTATAAATGCTAATGAGGCACTCAGGGGAGTGGCCTAAGATAATTAGCTATGTGTTCTTCCCTGGGAATGCCTGTAGTAAGGTATTTACACAGCCAATTGATTCAGAGGTGCAGTTGATCTGCTTGGTAAAACTAGAATTCAGAGTAATGCATGATTAACATGGCAGCAAATCCCTTTAAATGATTTCCACTTTTATGAATGACTGACCTAATCAGGTGGAATAACTGTGGACTGGCATCCCATTGAACAGACTGTGCATGCAGTGAGTGCAGGTGTAGTCTGCTCTGCACTGCAGAAAACTGTCAATTCTCTATAGAAATGATTGGGAGCAAAATATCTAATAGCGGAAAATATGATATACTTCTCTGCTTGTAAGTTGTCAAGTATGAGGTTCTATTAATTGTTATACTGCCCAGATTCTAAAATATTTAGGTCAACTCTGATACAGAGGGGCCTTAAGTTACTTAAGTCGTATCCACAAACTGATATTTTTATATATGGCATAGAAATTCCATCACTCCTGAGTTCTGAGTCACTGTGTAGCACCACAATGACCTTCAGTAAATCACTTTGCCCTATCAGACTATTCAAGACTGCACAAAGTGGCCATGGGTCGTACAGAATTTTCTGAGTACCACTCAGTACTGATACAGTTTGTTATCATCTGTCATTTTCTAAGTGTAATAACTTACTCCAGGATGTGCTGAACTGGATAGTGACTGACCTTTCAGGGGCTGCTGGTCTGCTGTTTGTAGTGACTGGTCTAAGGACATCCTTAATCTGTTCTATCAGTACAGCTCACTGTTTGAACTAACAGTATTGTACTAAACAGTTCACACAAGAAAAGGCTGTCTATGTCAAGCATTAAAACAAGGTATTGGGCTGAAATATTTCAAGAGGCATGTCAAGGGCAGATAGAGTACTCAATAATCATATAATCTGCATTAGACAATTGTTACAAAGAATTTGGAAATTTGATTAACCAGTGATCTCCAGACTCACTGTCAAACAGGGACAGTTTTATACATTGCAGTACAAATTAATCATAGGATCATAGGAAGTTACTAGGCTAATGGCCCTAGGGCCTTTACAAGCTTAGCCCAGTTACCCTTGTTTCCACAATCAGCACCTATTGCCCCTGATCAACACCTATTGCCCCTATGAAAAATAGCAAAGGAAGGCTGAATGTTTGTTTTGCTTTCTGACTACTTATTGTAACGGAGATAAAGACATGAAAGACACAACTTATGACAGCTGTGACAATGCAATAAGTTAATTATGAACAGCAGTGTACTTTTCTGGGTTTATATTTCATATTCTATACTTGTATGTGATGCTTCTCTGCAGGTCACTGAACAAGACCATGACTTTATAGGGCACCCATGGAAATAATTACTTGTCTAACACAACTTCAGTATTTAAAAAAATATAAAAATACTACTGCTTTATGACACTGAGGGTTCATACAGGAAATGGATATGTACTTCTTCTAGATGACATAATATTTTCCATTTTTGTTAGTTCTTCGTCAATTGATCTTCCGTTCTTTAAAGGTATGCTGTCATGTTTTGAGTAATCAGTAGGAAATAATATCCTTTTAAAATGCTTTCTTCATTGCTCAGAAGAAATCTTCATTACCTTGATGATACCACAAGGATGTTAGCTGCCAATGTTATAAGGCTTGCTGAAATATGTTTTTCTGTTTACTAGCTTCCTGTAAGATGCACATTTGTTACTAACTGCCATCATACCAGCTAGAAAATCCCTCTCAGCATACCATTTTCTAATTCGAATGAAAGTGCTACTCATGCTTAGTGGCAGTATTTCTTTTCTACCTTCATAAATAACAGAACATCTGTTTGAAACATGACTTGCACCATTAATGGCTTACATGCCTATTGCCCCTACCACCACACAGCATATAATTTCAGCCTAATGTGAATGCTGTAAATTGTGATGGTAATGTAACCTGTTAAAATATTATGCAGAACATTGCTAGTATGGTACGGGTAATTACTATTATAGTGAGGCTGAGTGACCTTATCGATCTTTCTGTGGTTACCCAGATTGATTGGCTGATGTGAGAGGCTACTGTTCAATGTGAATTAATAATAGCACAAAGCAAAGGGGAAGCAAAGGTTCATGACTGCCTGAGGAAGAATTTTATGAACATGAGGAACTTGATAATAAGAGGAAGGATTCAGATTACAATTCATCAGCATTTGATGTAACATCTTATGATGAACACATCTAAAATAGTTAGCCAAACAAAGTGATGCAATAAATGACTGAGTCGTTTCTCACAGGAAATGAATGTTATTGCATTCCAATTTTAAGGCTCACTGTACTTATATGCTGTATGCAAATATCTGAATCTGAAACTGCTAAGGCAAAACGTGATTAGGAAATTGTGAATTATGTATTTCTACTATATTGCTTATCTGACAACGGATACGACACAGTCTGTTATATATGAAAAATATACCTTTCTGCAAAAAATTCATTTGGCAGCAGTATGTTTTTCAGAATGCACTGTAAGACACTAGTGCAGTCTATAATTGTATAAGCATATGTGTGTAATCCATGTGAACCTTTTCAGGCATCATATCTCAGTACTTCTCCCTTTATCACTGATTTTTTAGGAGGCATCATAAATGGTGACTTGTGGTAAGTGAAGTCAGAGGAAAAAGAACTTATGTTTGATTATCATGGTAAGGCATGTAGATCTGGCCATTTCTCTTTTTTTTTTTCAACTTCTATGAAAAAAATACTAGCACAGCCTTGAATTGTTAACCGGTGTGGCAAGTGAAAGCATTGATACTCCAAATAATTGCTAAATCATGGCTGATTTTTGGAGGGGAGAAAATGTTTTATACTGCAGTGGACTTTGCTAAGATGAGGGTCATATTTCTATTTTAAATAATGTTTTGCCTCCCCTATCACATACCATCAGTTTAGTCACTCATTTCACATGCTTTCTCTTGGTCTATCTGAAAGCAACTAAAGGAAGACTAGTGACTAACAATCACTAGCTAACTTTCAGGGGACTTTCTAACCCTCCTCATTAAGAACAGTATGCTATACTGTACCATGTATATGCTTCCACCTATGTTTGCTGAAGGCAGTTTTTCAGCATTGCCACTTCTCTTTGGTGGCACAATGGTACTGTGATTAGAGCTGTGGCATCACAGAGCTTATTTTTAATTCACTTCCTGTCTGGAGTGCCTTCTATGCAGAGTCTGCTTGCCCTTCCTGTGACCACATGGATTTTCACTGGGTGCTCCAGTTTCCCCTCGAATCTCATAAACATAGTGAAGGTGAGCTGGTGATCCTTGCAAAGTGCTGCATGACTGCATGTGCATGCCCTGCGATGGAGTTCGTTGTCACCACCTCTATGATTAGTTTCTTGCTTTACATTACTTTAGTGCTGTGAAAGACTCATGCATTTCCAAGACCTTGAACAGTGTAAAGTTGCTGTACTTATAATTACCTAGTTCCTCAGCTACTTCTAGAGGTCAGACTGATCCAGGGTCATGGTACTTCTGGGCTGAGAGATGGCTGCCATTTGCCTACTTCATCTTTATTTATTTAACTATTTATTGACATTTAACCTTCTTCTTTCTGATCACTCCCCAAGAAACACTAAGCTCATTTCTAAATCTAAACTTCTTCGCTTTCACAGCAGAGAGCTGGCAGAAGAAGAGGGCATATTTTAAATGCTGAAGTATACTAGAGGTCCACTATATCAAGAAAACTTAAATATGGTTTTGAGTAAATGTGCTTTCTTGTAGAAATTTCTGTCTGTAAAATATGGATCTGTAATATAACATGGGCATTGCAAGTTACACATAATTGATGACTTATGAACAGCAATTGTCAGAAACGTTATATGTGCTGTGTAGTTTAACTTTTACAGAAGTAACAATATAAAATGGCAGTCTGAATTGTACCTTCAGCCATTCCTCTCAGGCTGCACTAAGCATTCTTTTCCTGAAACATTAAGGTGCTAAGAGCTGTAATTCTGCACTGAATCTGAGAACTATAACAGTTAGGCATATACAGTGAAGGAGAAATAGAGGAATGAGTGATATAGCATTATATGCATACAGTAAATGCACAATAAAGGCCATGCTCTGACATACAAACCAAATAAGAAACAGAGTTATGACTGGTGGAAAAAGCAGGGAATGTAATTAAAGGAAATATGTTTTTTCAAGACAGAGTTATTACTTAAAAGGAAAACCATTTACCAAATGCATCTAATTTGTTACCAAATAATTCTTGCCATATTCCTCAGTGATAAATGTAAATAGACAAGGAGACAGCAAGAGTTATTTAATAAGGAACCGGAATGTTTTTCTGAAAATATGTTTATAATAAAGTGAAAGATATGAAAATAAGATGTCCGCTGGGATTCAGAAACAGTGCCAAGCTTTAGGCAAATTTGTGAGAAGACTGACAGTCTGCATGGCACTGCCATTTAAGAGAGCCACGTAGTGCCATCATTCAAGCAGGTGAAATTGCATAATTGGCATCACATGCTAATGACCATGAAATGATATGAAAATGAGCAACATTATGCTAATGAACTCCACCATAAATGAAAATGAGAGCAAACAATATGGAGGAGGGATTCACAAATGTATAAAGATTGTGTCATCAGTCATGCCTGCCAGCATGTATGAACACTGAGATTTCCTGGTGAACAGGATTAGGGAGACAATACTATAATTCTAGGTGTAGCAGCTATCATAGCCAAGCAGGATATTTTTAGAGGCTGATCTTGCACCCAGTTTCTGCAATGGGACAGGTCATCACCATCCATGTTACAGAATGATCCAGCCATGCCTCATATGCCATCACTTCCATGACAGAGAAATAGTTGACAATTATCATGAGGACCGAGACACCATATAAGAGCTGGTGGACTTGTGTCATCCTCACCTGGAATCTCACGGGATGTGCACAATGCTGATCCCTGCAGACATTAAGATTCGAGTAGTTCTGGCACTTTTCTCTACAGAAACCTTCCAGCAGCCAGCAGGGATGACAAGCAGGGAATGCTAGTTGTATCCCAGGCATCTGTCTCACAAATACTGTACTGGTTCTTTGATGTGATGCTTTATCATATGGAAAAGTATATGTGGTTCCCAAAGACAACACACTGCAGGCTTTCCTTCAAAATAGCTCATTTCCCTGAGGTTCTACAGCCATTGACTGCACTCACATCACTATCATGGCCTCACTTGGTCCACATGAACAATGCTACATCAGGGTATACCAAGATTATATATATACCTCAATCTGAAGGTGGTGTGGGCCTCCTCGAAACTGATTACATATATTAATCTGCAGGTGTAGGACTGCATGTATATCTTCTGACTTCAAGAGATCCAAACACAATGAAAGTTTTAAAACACGAGGAGAACAAGTCTAAGATAACTTCCCTGCTTAGTTTAACAGAAGCAAATTGCTGTCAAGTGGGAATGGAAATCAAACCAGAAGTAGACAAAAGTCAGGCAGCAACTGAATGTGCAAAAAAAAAAAAAGGAAGAATATAAGGAGAAGGATCAGAAGAGAAGGCAAGAAATATGGAAAAGGCATAAATATAGTTACAAATATAAAAAACTCCTGGAATAACTTCATGTCAATCAGCATCTGACACAAGAATGGTTAAGGAGAGGTGAATTTAAACCGAACGATGAAGGGTTAATATTAGCAGCCCAGGATAGTGGACTACATACACGTTGGTTTACGAAGTCCATTGAACATGTAAGAGAAACAGACAAATGCAGGTTCTGTAAAACAAACTAGAAACAGTTGTGCGTCTTGTTGTTGGGTGTGATACACTAATGGCAGAGAGCCTGTATACTGAAAGGCATAACAATATGGCAAGACTGTTGCATAGGGGATTGTGCAAATATTAGAATATTTAAGTAGTTGAGAAGCACTGGAAACATGAGCCACAAAGCATTATAGAGAATGATGAAGTTTATATCACGTAGGATCACCCATTACCAACAGTTCAAAAAACAGATGAAAAGAAGATAAAAGAAGCATTGATCATTGAAACTGCTACACCCAGTGATTACAATGTCTTATATACAGAGAGACACAAAGTCATAAAATACCAGGATTTGTAGGCAGAAATGAGGATAACATGGAAGAAGGGTACCCAGACAGTTTCAATAGTAGTAGGAACAATGGGTCTCATAAAAAAGAATTTACAGTTGTATTTAGATATGTTAACGATACATGTAACTAAATATGAATTACAGAAAGAGTCAATTCTGAGCACATTGCAGGTGCTGTAAAGAGCATTTTTGGCTAACATCAAAGACTGAAATAATATTTATTTCATGAACCTTAATCATAATTTGATGTAGGAATGGGGATCATTCTCATAAAGGTACTACAAACCCAAAAGAGTTGGAGAAATTAAACCACCAGAAAGGTTTCCACATTGATGTGCAATGTGCAGGTTACCACGTGCAATGTGTCTTTGTGCCATCCAGACAATTCCCAAGAATTACACATCTGACATATGGCTGACCTATACCAGCAATTTGGGCAGAATGACTTCACACAGGGACTTATTATGATGATGCCAGGCATTTCCTGAAGCCATGGCTCATAACTCTGATAAGAAACTACAGAACATAGCTGAGATGATGTACAGCTTCTCACTGTCACACACTTGAAATATCATTGCATGTGTGTTTGGAATGATGAAGGCCCACTTCTACTGTTTAGACTACACTGCTGCAAAACATTCACAGTATGCACAGTGATGCACTACATAATACTATCCACAGCTGGAGCAGGGGCTCGACATCTGAGGACCAGACAGACTGGAGCCAGTGGTGGAGGACATGCTGGTTGATGAGCCATTGGAGGAACCAGTGGCAGGAGAAAAACCATAGAGGCAGAGGCAGGAACAACATGCTGTAACACTGGCAAAAAGGTGGTGCCTGGCCCATAACTATGGTCCATATTAGACACAACAAAACTTAAAACTGATGCATGCATTACTATAATCAGCCAATACTCTACAATGCATTGGCTGATCATGCTGTGGCTTGGACATCACCTACTCATATAACACAGCTGGAACAGCAGGGTACTGTAGCCATCATATACACAGGTGTGGAGAGGCACAGTGACAGGACCACCAATGGGTACAGAGAATATAGATGGGCATCTGTGATATGGTCAAGGATTTGGGAGAGCTAAATATAATGTCTGGGAGGAGGGAGATATACCCTGAGAAAGATAGGTGTCTGGATAAGTGTTTAGGAGTCAGAGCTCCTGCAGATGTGGATGCACTCTATGCATCTGTGTGTGGGAGGCTGGTGCTGTGAAAACTCAGGTGAGATGGATGCAGACAATGGATGTCCCCAGTCATGGATGTATCTCATCTGAGGAATGGCACTGACAGGGTCAGTGGTGGGCCATGAGACCATATCTGCTTATCAATTGTATGTGCCTGAATGCCACCTTCTCCATATCTTTGAGGGCATCAATTCTGTGCATCAGCAAGGACCAACCAGTGGGCAGTGTACAGGAGGGAAAATGATGTGAACATAAAATGCCCACCCTGTGGATAGTACACACAGTTATTTAGCAAATAAGTGGTAGCCATGGGAATAGCATTGACTCTGGTGAGTAGAGGCAGTGGAGACACTCAGGTACCTGTCCAATGCCAATCAGGAGGAGGCCACATATTGAAAGCTCTCATGTACTACATTATGCAGGGCATGTAGTACACCTATCATGTTTACCACTGAGGTGATGGCATCTATCTGTGCCTAAATGGCTGTCCTCCCCATGTTTTGTGTTATGCCTGCAGTGGTACCCATACCAGGCAATAATCAGGTGGCATGGCAGTAATGGACACCTGCCTTCCTCTCCCTATCCCTATCCTTACACTCTGTGGATATGCTGCTACTCACTGCAGGTGCATGAATAGTGTGCACTGGTCAGGGCATGGTTGTGCCCCATGAGTAGGTGTGCTGGTTATCACTTGTCCTTCCACAGGTTCTGGTGGGGTGGGGCTGGTTTTACAGGCAACCAAGCCATATTACTGGATGAAGGTGGCAGTGTACCCCCCACAGTCACCGCTGCTAACAAAAACACTGTACACTTTGACTGTGCTACTATAAGGCTACTATCGCTGCCAGTATCCAAAGCACTGACTTAAGGCATGCCATGTTCTATGGTAAAGGACCCCATAACTGCAACACCGGTGAAAGTTGACAGATCAACACCTGTGTGTGACATTACTAATATGTGAAAAACTACTTGTCCCTGTGATTTACCTGCATTACTAAATATTGAATGTAAACACACATACCTTGAATGGTATGCCATTGAGTCTGCATCCCGATGTGCCTGGAGAGGAGATATGGCATTGCTGAGCATCCCTGAGCTTATGGTGTAAGAATGCCTCTAAACTGTGTTGTTCACATAAGGTAATACCAATCTGTTGCATCACCAAGAGCGATGTAGGAAGGTGTATCCAGCTCATCTGCCACATCCCATCCTCTGTCAGAAATCAAAGTCCATGTTTTCTCCCAGACGGGGACAACAGGAACCTCTAACTGATGGTCAGAGTGGTCTGCGATGGCAGACTCCTATCTGCAGTCATCTTGTCCTGTGCAATGGAGTGGGCCTTCTGGCTGGCTTGCAGGATCATATCAGTAATTATTTGCCAGTCTTGATAGACTGCTCCCTTGTGACCACTGACAAGTTTCATGCCCACCACCAGATCATACCATGCACAATCATGGAAGGGATGGTCATTTTTATCTGTTTTTAGTATCCACCATCCATGATTACAGTGGGTCTGCAACAGCACTTTCATCTCTGACTGGGGTAACTTCTCTAAGCACTTTACTAAGTTAGAACATGTAAATGTGGACATGCAGCTATGATCAGTGAGTGGACATATACACACACACACACACACATATATATATATATATATATATATATATATATATATATATATATATATATATATATATATATATATATATATATATATATATATATATATATATATATATATATATATATATATATATATATATATATATATATATATATATATGTGTATGTATATATATATATATATATATATATATATATATATATATATATATATATATATATATATATATATATATATATATGTGTATATATGCAGCACCTGCTGTGGTGTGCACATAACCATGTGTTGGTTGCTCCATGATTAGATGCAAGCCCTACCATACCCTTGCTTCTCATATCCTTATATACATACTCTTGCTCCTCACCAGATTGAACTTACTTCACATTTACCCACCTATTGCCCACCCCCCTCGCTCTTTTTCCACTTACTTCACTAATGTATATATAACTTTTTTGACAAAATAATTGTAGGTTATTGTATGTTATAGTATTACCACTGTATAATATGTTTCTTTCATTGTATAGTATGCTTTCTTTATGAACTGTATATTTCTTTTGGACTTTAAAAGTTTGAGCTGTTATACTGTGTGTTTTTTATGTGCAGCTTTTCTTCCTGGGCCTCCACTGATAATGGGCTACTGGCCCAGTCGGACTTCCCCTGTAAACAAATGTGAAATAAATAAATAAATACCCACCTATAGGTAACAAGACAAATCCACATATTGTTCCAGTAGGACAGCATGGAGATGACAGTGCTGTGGCATGCACCCCTGTCAGCAGCCTATTTATTTACTTTTTATCTATCCATCTATCTATCTATCTATCTATCTATCTATCTATCTATCTATCTATCTATTTATTTATTGAGCAGGTTACTCCCACTATTTGTCTCTTTTTGGGGGAGAACTGAGGTGCTATTTATACTACTGGGGAAATTTGACATGGGCAATGGGGGAACTTCCCCTATATTTTTCAGTAGGTGCTGTTGGATATTTTACATCTACTGAGCTACCACCTACTCAAGCAGATTGGACCTCAGTTTAGCATTTCAGTGTGAAGCATAACAAACTCAGGAATGCAGCACCCCGTAATGCTGCACTGCAGTGTCAGTACTCCAGTCACTTAGAGAGGGAATAGAACCCACAGACCCTTTGTTCTTCTGGCACTAAAGGGGAGTGTGCTACCTATTGTACCACTGATATAATGCATTCTTATGTCCAGCAAAATACAGCCATCACATGCTTCACATATGTACAACAGTCCAGTATCTGTTAACCTGTGTTCTGGTTATACCTCATATTGTCCACTAAATTCCATATGTGACACAAATGCACAAACAGCACGCATTATAGCATGGTCAGTGCTGCATAACAGTGGTCATACTGCATCTCCAGCCACTACCTAGGTAGGCTACTGCTATCCGCATCTCAGCCCCAGTCCTAAGCATCCATCATGCCAACCCTTTCTGTGCTTTCTCACAAGTGGCTATGGCACTCCCTCCCCAAAAAAGCTCATATTTATGCAGTCAGTCTCCACACCTGCATATGATATATTTCCCCCTACCTCATTATGTTACAACATTCTGTAATCTGTAAAAAACTTGGGTAACATACTACAGAGTTTCATCACAAATCTTCCTGTTTCCCCATCCCCTGTCAGCATGTAGATGTGGAGCAACCTGCATCCAATAACAACAAAACAGTACTATTTTTAACTTCACATTCTCCCCATTTTATTGTTTCATGCACTCCTATTACAACAGCTGTAGACTGATCTTTCCTCTGTTAAATGAATTCTAAAATATTTACTTTTAGATTTACTTGCTTTTAAGCAAATGTATGTAGTACAATAGGTATAGCAATGTGGCTGTGTTTATCTCACAGGTTTGAGAATCATAATTATGCAAATGATGCAACTTAGGATAAATGTCTCTTAACTGCATAGGGATATTATACTATTGATGTTAGAGCTGCATATTTGTAACACACACACGACTGTGGAACACAACACACATGACTGGACAAAATCCATAACCCCTACAGGGCAGTTTATTAATCATAATATGTCCCCTAACGGGTACTATAGTGCAACCATGGAGGGGGGGTAGCAGCCTTTCATGCCTTTTTGTAACATGGCTATATATTGGCATCAGGTCCCATTGAGCTCCCTTGCAGACTATCAATCAATGCATATTTTGTGAATCCACAGAGTGTATCAATGTCAATTTGTTACCATTTTCCTCTAGTTTGCAACCTGTAAAGTGGCCCATGGCTTCTGAAGGTGCTGATTGTGAAAGGGTCCCTGAGTGGTGCAGGATGGAGGCAAACATCTTTCTGTATCTCTTACATAACAACTACTAGGAATGCCTGTTGGGAGATCTTATGAGGGTCCTCAGTACAAAGCAGATGCCTGACACTGCCTTGCATATTGATTGGTGATGCCATGGGTGAACCCATGGTGAACAGATATAGTGACCTGAAGAAGACATTACAGAAAGTGTACCAGGAACATGTGGTTAGTTGAGCTTATTTAGGCATCAGTGTTCTGTCATATGCAGGATATGTGAGTCATGAGTATCTTTCCTTTTATTTTCTGTTTTTGAACTCCTGTTAAAATAGAAGAAAACTAATTTATTTGCTGGAGGACCCTGAGAATACTATTAAAGCATAGGGCTGCATGTACACTATTGACATTAGATAGCATATTTTTAAATACCTGCTTAAGTGTCCATTTTTGCATTTTTGCTACTTGCCTATTTGTTCTACCATCCCACCTACCTCCAAGGATTGTCATCAGTGGCATAGCAATGATGACTGGCCTACCAATAAGTGTTCCACCACCAACCTGGGTGTCATTCACTACTTCAGACCTGAATGTCTGCCTTCCTACATTGTTATGTCCATAGCCTTATCTATGCCATTTATGCATTGCAATGATGTGAGGTATTGCCAGCTATGCCAGGAGAAGTAGGGCAGTAGATGTATGATACATGCCAGCACAGCTAGCTGGAATGTAAAGAATTATACATAATTTATATATCAAACTGGTTTGTAGAGATGCTTGTGTGGAAAAATGTATTTGTAAAGTTGCTTTTGTTAAAAATGTACCAACATTGTGCCCTGCTGGACAGAAAAGGAAATACACATGTATTATTGTAACTGTTTAAATGTATATGTATTAACAGAGGATACCGGAAGAGAAGAGGTTAATCTCAATCCACCTGACTTTGGAAAATAGTAAGAAATTAAATTACTTAATTTAGACCATAAATATTGCATCTTACAGTTTTTTATGCAACCAGAGACAAAAGTATGTACTAGGAAGCTTCCTGCATTGTCATTGTGGTGAACTAATTGGTACTCTGAAAGGGTGGAGGTTTGAAATTGTTTTATGACTTCAGGGAGATGCAGCAGATCTTGGCAAGGCTCTGTGTGTGTGTATTATTGACACATAGGTTCATAGGTTCATAGGTTCATAGGTTTATACTAGGCTATCTGCCCTAAGGCATTTATAAGCCTAGCCCAAATTTTTGGCTTTTATATGAAAAATACTGTGCCCATTAGTTTGTTGTGCCTCTGTCCAGCAGTGACACAGAGATGATTCCGATCTCCCATCCACAGGTCTAGATTTCTCTTGAACAGAGTCAGCGAGGTGCTTGCCTCACATGGACCGGGATTTTATTCCACAGCATAGGGAGTCTCTGAGTGATAAATCTATCCCTCCAGCATGTCCTATTTATATCCGTGTAAGGTTTAAGTCGCTTGCTCTAGTGGTTTTGGTGGATTTGGATTTTTGAGGTGGAGCATGTCCATTAATTCCGGTTGGACATGGCCTTGTATGTCAGGCACATGTCACCTCTGAGCAGACGGTATGAATAGAGCTGGAGTTTCTTCAATCTGGCAGCATATGACAGATTTTGGAGTCCCTTTATCCTTTTGGTGAGGAACTTTTGGGGTCTCTCCAATTGCTGCAGATGTCGGGTGAGATACATCCCGAATGGGGCACTGTACTCGATCATTGGTCTGATAAGTGAAGAGGGGAACAATGACCTCACTAGATCTGGATGTGAATCCCTTCATGATCAGGTGGGCAATGTAGAAGGTCTTTCTAACCACTTTAGCAATGTGAGTGTCAAAAGAAGGCCACTGTCAACCTGGGTCCCCAGGTCCCTGATAACCTCTTCTGTGCTTAGTGGATTGCCACCTATATGGTAGCTTGGGGTTACCTTGGGTATGACTATACATTTTTTGGCGTTTAACTTCAAGCCATGGCTCTGGCACCAGCTATCTGTTGAGTCCCTTCTGAAGGATATCCGTGTCCGATGCACTTTCCACTATGGCCAGTTTGCAGTCGCCTGCAAACTTTGTCAGCCAAAGTCCTCCCATGTTGGCCTGTACTTCTGAGAAGTAGATGCCAAACAATAGGGGCCCTGTGGGACACCACTTGACTGCGCCAGCAACTCTAACCCTGTGGGTTCTGTCCTTAGTTTGCAACCCATCTTGTGACATATGGGTTTACATTTAAGCTGGTAAGTTTTCTACAATACCTGAGTGGTATTGTGTCAGCCTTTGCAAGGTCAAGGTAGGCTGTATGGACTGCCTTTCCCTCATCAATGGCCTTGGTGACTGTTTAAAGGCATGATCTTCCCTTGACAAAGCCAAACTGGGTCGGGTCCAATGTCTGCAAATCCCTATATCTTTGTTTATGAGCTCCATTATGATCCTCTCCATAGCTTTGCAGACTAGACTTGTTATTACCAGGGTCCTGGGCACGTATCCTGTGGTAAGGCTGAGATTAAACAGCTGCCTTATGTGCGGGTTTAATTCCTCATTTAGCTCATGTAGCACACAGCCGGGGACACCATCCGGTCCCATTGATGCTGTGTTTTAGCTTTAGAGAGAGAAGCTTTCACGCATTTGAGATGTCCGGGAGGCTACACTCGGCTGGGATAGTTATCTCCTTTAGGGGTGAAGTTTGCACTGAACCTGTCTGCCAGTATGTTGGCAATGTCTGTGGGTTCAGTGATTTTGTATCATTTTGGACTAATTCTGAGCATATCTGGGAGTTTCCACCCAGGTTCCTAACATAGCTGAAAAGGCCTTATGATTGTCCTTGAATCCATGGCAATTTTTCTCTCAAAATTGGCCTTAGTTGATTTTATGAGTGCTCGTATTTTTTTACTAATAATGATCAGGGGTGACTTCCCTTTTATGGATTTTGTTCTATCATGTAATAGCTTTCTCCTCTTATTGTAAAGTTTGTTAATGGCTGGGGTCCACCAGACTGGACGCTTGCCCTTTGTGGAAAGAGTCTTGGTTTTATTTGGGATTCCCTGATGCATGCAGTCCTGCAGGTGTTCATAGAAGGGATTTGTAAGGCCTTGCTTGGGTTGTGGTTTCCACTGGCTCAGGGGCCTTGAAGGATACCACACTAGTCTTGAGTAGTGTGAAGTTTGCTTTAGAGAAGTTCTTCACTATGGTCTTTTGTTTGGGGTGGGGCGGATGTGGATTTCGGTGAGATTAGTTTATGATCAGATCTCACCAATGAGGGATATACTTCCGTGTGGAGCATTTTGTCCCCATGTTTGTGACAATGAGATCTAGTATATTTTCTCCTCTCATGGGAACAGTGACTAGCTGTTCCATGGCATTTGAATTTATGAACTCCAGGAACCGTTGGGCTAGAAAGTTAGGGCTTGAGTAATGTTCCCAGTCTATATTCGGGTAGTTGAAGTCACCCAATATGATGGTGTTTGGAGATACATTTATACCCTCCAGTGTCTTCAGGAAGGCTGTGTGGGGTTCCTGAGTTTGAGAGGGTGGCCTGTAGCATGCTACAATTTGTAGAGCAGTTTTGCCTATGGTTAGCTGCACCTGGATGGTTTCCACCAACCTGGAGGTGTGGGTATCCTTTATGAATATGGATATACCCCTCCTTTTGTGGTGTGGTCCAGGTTTTGGGGCCGAACGCATGATATGAGGTAAAAAAATAGTGCCGGGTGCTCTCAGGAGCCTTGAACCAGGTTTCAGTTACAGCACAGACATCGATGTTCTCCATACTGAGAAGGGCCTCTTTTGAGATTTAGACTTCTGGCATTGAGCAGCATTAGCCTCAGTTTCTTCCCATTTTTGTTTTCTAGGGTGGTAGGTTTAGAATTTGAGCCTTGCCTAAAAAAGGCACTATGGGGGTGGCAAGAGCCTTAGCCAATATAATCCCCCAGGGGTGACAGGTGCAAGCCGTGTCAAGCATGTCATCCCAGGCAGACAGACACTGGATCCCCTTTGAATGACACCAGACATTAAGCCAATTGTTAAAGCTGATCATCTTGTCTCTATATTGTGGCATCATTCTTGGTGAAGGAAGGATACTGCTCAGGGTTAGGGTCATACCTGCCTGGGCTACATAATCAGAGAGCTCCTCTATGTCTCTTTTCATGTAGTCCAGGGAGGTAATGTCAGCTCACACCAGCATGGACAATGACTGTGTCATATTTGTACTTGCCGTGGAGTGACCCGAGTGCTTCTGTTATGTGGCAGCTTACTGTGACCCTCTCCTTGTTCAGCCTGGTGAGTGGGACGACAGTGTGTCTGACTATGGAGTCACCTATGACAAGTATGTTTGGTGTTGTATTTGGCCTTAAGGGCTGTGACTGCTTTGCACACTGCTTTTGTGGTTTATGTGTTGCTTGTGGGGTGTCTTGAGGTAGCAGTTGTTTGGGTGTCTGCTTTGGAGGCCTCTGCTGTTTAGGTAAATTTTTACTCAGAGCCTCCGAGTATGTCTTTGTGTGTTTATGTGTTTGATTCAGTGGAGTGGTAGCATTATGTGAGGCTGGTTTTGTGGTGTGTGTAGTTGCCTTCTCCTCCTGTCTGGTCTTGCCAGTCCTGAGATGAGAGAGCTCAGCCTCCAGTTTGGCTAAATAGCTGCATCTCTCGCAAGTATTTGTGTTATGTGGGAGGAAGAGAGGGCTGTATGTGTACATGAGGCAGTTATAACATTGCCTCAAGATTCCCAGATTCACCAGCTGGGCCGGAGAGAAGATTGACAACTGACCTTTGGACATGCTAGAATAATATTAGGAATTCCTTAATTGAAAACAAGGGCCAGTGGGGAGTGAGGGTGTAGTGCTTTTAATTTTTAGTGCTGACTTATATAATTGCTTTAGTGAGCAAGTGCCAGGTAACTTGAGTGCAATGTGTTACAAGTAACTAAATGCAAAAACGACAAACAGTAACTTTCTTTCAAGTGAAACAAGGAAATAAGTACAGTAAGCAATGCAGATATCACTAGTGATCCACAGAAGCGCTGAGAAATTAGGTGGAATTAGCTTCCAGGGAAATAACAAGCAAACAAACAACAAGCATATAAACAAAGCTAGATTCAGCAGGCCTGGATCTAGTCTATGCTAGAGCAAACAAGGTGAACCAATTTCAGTAAGATACAGTTCAAATATTCAGGCACTATAAACCTTTAACCAGAAATTCCCAGCTCAGAAGGGCAGAGTCCAGCCTCTTCTCCCACAAGAGTGCAGACCACGAACCTTCTTAATGTAAAATAACTGGCCTGAAGCCCAAGTGCCTAAACCAGAACTAATACACTTGGACACTGGGCTCTCAATCAGCAGTTCCCAACTTAGAAGGATGAAAGCTACCTGTCCTGCCACCACAGTGCTTGCCACAAACCTTCCTAATGTAAAACAACTGGTCTGAAGCCCAAGTGCTTAATCCAAAAGACTTGAATGATAGCTACACTTTAATCAAGTTACAACCAAGCAGTAATAAATACCATTGAATACTTTAGAGAATGTCTGGATTAGTGCTCAAGTTACACAAACAACGCTAGATCCAGCAGGCCCGAATCCAGTCTATGCCACAGCAAACAAGGCACACCAACTTCAGTAAGAAACAGTTCAGATATGCATGCACTATAAGCCTTTAACCAGAAATTCCCAGCTCAGAAGGGCAGAGTCCAGCCTCTCCTCCCACAAGAGTGCAGACCACGAACCCTCTTAATGTAAAATAACTGGCTTGAAAGCCCAAGTGCTTAAACCAGAATTAATACACTTTTAGAATAACAGACACTGAGCCCTCAATCAGCAGTTCTCAACCTAGAAGGATGTAAGCTACCTGTTCTGCCACAACAGTGCAGACCACAAACCCTTTCAGTGCAAAACAACTAACTGGTCCGAAGCCCAAGTGTTTAAACCAAAAGGCTTAGAATGAGTTACACCAAGCAGTAATAAATACAATTGAGTATTTTAAGATGATGCAAAAGTAAAAAGAAGTAGGTAGAAACACAAGTACAGTAAAAGCAGATGAAATTTTTTTTTTTCTCTGAACAAGTGCTGAGATCAAAGAAACAGACTTGAGTGCTGAAACTAGAAAACTGGCTAGTTATAAGAAAAAAACAAGCTAGAAGGCTTCCCTCAAACACAGAAGGGCTTGGGGGCTCAGAAGCCTACAAATAGTCTGTACCACTTAAGAAAGGCAGGAAATAAGCTTAATTTTTTTTTCTATTTCCCAGATGCTCTCTTTGTACACAGTAGGAGTGCCTGAAATCAGAATATGATCTCACTGCACTCAGTTGAGTGAGCAAATGAGATGGGCCCAGAATAACTTCAGTTAAAAATTCCTTCAACACTCAAATTAAATACTGTATTTTTTAAAAAAAAAAAAAATAAAGGTTACTAAAATTTTATATTATACGTCCAGTTGAATATAACTGCCTCTGGCTGGCCCAAGCTGTTTTTTAAAGCAAGTTTTTAATTATGCACCAGTTTAAATATGCAAGGAGGGAAATCAAAAAGATGTGGCTACCCCCACCTACAATGTAACTACTAGCAAAAAAAAAGCAAATAACAGCCAACACTTCAGTTTAAGGCAGAATCTTCAGTTAAAAATTCCTTCAACACTCAAATTAATCTAGTAATGGGGGGGGGGGGGGTTGCATAGGAACCAGAAGTTAGATGATCAGATATATCTGATGTCATTCTGTAATCATTACTAAAAATAATGATTAATACTAGGTGATACTGAAGTCTTAGAGCACTCTGTTTTTGTAACCTGACAAAGAAGGATCTCTCACCTACTTCATCTTACCTTGCTCTAGTAAGTAACCAGGGAATAATAATTCTTTAGATCAGTGAGGAAAATATAGTGAGATTAGTTAAGTACTAACCACAAATATCGAAACACCAACTATTCCAAAAAAATGCTGAACTGCCAAGTCTCTTAAGCATGAAGCAAATTTATTAGAATAAAGCACTTTTCATCCAACAGTATCATTGGACTTCTTCAGAAAGATGAAAAACATTTAAAAATATTCAAACCACATTTAAATAACCTTTCCTAGGTCACATGGCTAAACAATGAAAATTTTTTAAGCCATAAATACTTAAAAATGTTTAAACTGTTAAAATCAAAAATGTACATCTTAAAAACATGCTATCATAGCAGCAACCAGTTATTAATGTTCCTATATATCAATGCCTTGCAACCATATTAGTTGCGTAAAATTAAATGGATGGAAAATAAAAATGGATAAATCATCTATTCGACTATCTCTATCATTTCATATAAACTAAAATGTTATTTAGACATGATGGAAATAAAACGAACTCAAAACCAGATAAAAAATGAACACCAGTGGAAGTAATAAATCCAAACACAGGACCGTAACTGAGTTAATAGTTAAGTACTTTCACTCACTTTAATCAACATGAGCTTCTTCAGAACAAACAGTTTTCCAATTCAAAATGCATTTATAAACTGGTGTCAATTATATCACATGACATTCTTAAAGAAATCTAACCACTTATAAAACTAAAAAATGAATAAAATAACCAATTTAAATACAATACTCTAATATGATGTATTGTAATACATACAGTATTAAATAATAAATAAGACACTTATTATTTGTACACTAAAATAATAGGTTGTCCACATAATGAACTACTTATTTCTAGCCATTAAGAAACATTTGATGTTAATAGTGCCATGTGATACATGCACATATTTTATGTTGGAAAAACTATTAGAGCTTTACATAAAAGAATATATGGGCATGTTTTAGCCATTAGAAAAAAAGGATAGAACTAATGCTTTGGCAGTGCATGCAACAGAATGTGTACTGTTCAAGAAATTTTCTTTTTTTGTATTAGAAAGGGTTAATTCTGATCCTTTTACTGGTGACTATAGGACTTTTTTGGAATGTAAAGAAAGTTTGTGGCAAATAGTTTTGGTTGCTGATGAAACTCCAGGCCTTAATGGCACTATTAACATCAACGACTTGGATTTGACACTCCACTGAGGACTTGACCCTACAGCTATGCCAGTGAGGAGCCTTACTGTGGACATGGGTAGAAACAGAGACAGAAACCCAGACCCAGGGCTGAGTGTGTTCCCTGTGTGTTCTTAAGGGAAATTGCACTTGATGCAGAGAGTGAATGTCCCTCTCCAGTGCCAGTGATGAGGATTCAGAGTCCTTGATTACTGGCCCAGAGTAGGGCCCAAATTGGGGATGTCACATGCACAACCCTCTGGTCTGTCTGTCACCTTGAAGAGAGGTTAGCAAACTAAGCCTCATCATTTTTTTCTCTCCTCCCCTGCTCTAACTCCAAAGCTAATGGATCCACTAACTCAATTCCAGTTGTCTGGGAATAATGTTTTATTCCTCTATACTAATGGATCTGGCTATATTATGTAATGACTTCATACAACAGACATGGTTTTCAAATTCTTCTCCTGTAATTAAATGATAACTTTACTGCTTGAATCTTTAGGAAAACAATATTTGGACAGCAAATGAAGACAAGGCATTTGCATTCAAGTTCCTTTCTTTGTTTATAAGAACATTTTTATTAATTTAACATATTTACAATATACACAGGAAAAAAATTCAACATCACATATTGTCATACATTGATCGCAATACATTGAATCATCAGGATAATATTATACAATTAACTCATTAAGAGTGTTGGTATTTCAATAGCAACATTTCAAGGTTATCTCAATCACTAAAAGTCTTTGTATAATTTATAGTTCTTATTCTGGTCATTGCTTTTTGAGTTTTACATAGTGTTGCTATTAAATTAAAAAAATTGAACATAGGAACTGAGTTCAATTTCTAATTGTTTATAATAACTTTTCTAGCAACTACCAAGAGAGCCCAAAGCATTTTTGCTCTTTGTCTTTTACAGATACAGGAAGTGGAACATTAATTAGTATTACTGATCTAGTTAAAGAACAATTATCAGATCATAACACCTTAAAAAACATACTTATCTCTTCTCAATATTCACATTTCTTTTTTTTGCATTTGTTTATTTGATAATTACTGATATTTTAATTGCAAATAATTCCTTATTATTTTTTCATGGAGGTATGCTGCTGCAGAAGGGAGAAATGTATCCACCCCTCCGCCGAGGTATTTTTCTGAACCTGATAAGGTAGGTGATGAATTTAAAAACAGAGAGTATGAAAATGATAGCAGTAAGAATTTAAAAACAGAGAGTATGAAAATGATAGCAGTAAGAATTTAAAAACAGAGAGTATGAAAATGATAGCAGTAAGAATTTAAAAACAGAGAGTATGAAAATGATAGCAGTAAGAATTTAAAAACAAGGAGCATGACAATGGTAGCAGTAAGAATTTAAAAACAAGGAGCATGACAATGCTAGCAGTAAGAATTTAAAAACAAAGAGTATGAAAATGATAGCAGTAAGAATTTAAAAACAAAGAGTATGAAAATGATAGCAGTAAGAATTTAACAACAAAGAGCATGAAAATGATAGCAGTAAGAATTTAAAAACAAAGAGTGTGAAAATATTAGCAGTAAGATGCTGCACCTGATGCTGTTGATGATGGTGATCCCTTCCAAGGGGACATTAATTTTGATAGTGGAACATTTTTTATTTAAACATTTGCTGACTTATTAGAAAAAAGCAGACGAGTAACATGACAAGTATTTCTTCACATTTTTCTTATCACCCCTACTCCATCTGGATCATTGACAACCTTATGAAAACAAATTGAATAGAACACTGCACTT